>NC_089315.1:15376002-15631002 GCF_036669915.1 Pocillopora verrucosa | reverse complement strand
TGCAAGAAAATTAAGCTTTATTAGGCAGGAGTATGAAAAAGGTGGAGACAATTCACAATGCAAGTGATCAATGAGTCGCGCTTTAGCTAGAAAATTTACTGTGGGTAAGTGCTGTTTGAGGTTTTCTAAAGTTAAGATTTGGTAGTTCAGACAAAACAAAATTTTGATCCACAAGCACTTCCAAAAAGCTGTTCCTGAGCAGTTGTAGGGATTTAAATTTCATTAATTTTGACCAAATTCATTCTTTATAACCAGCGTTCCCGCCCCCCTCCTCGCCCCGCCAAACTGCAAACCTAAAGATAATCTTACCCTTTGTCGATATCCAAGATTATATCTCGTGGATCATCTAGGTCTCGGGTAATCAAGGTTTTTCGTATTGATCCATTCATTCTGCTAACTTCAATTTTGTTCAGAGAATGATCAGTCCAGTAAATATTTCTTCCTACTGGATCAACCGCCAGCCCATAAGGATAATAAACTCCTCTGGAAATGACAGTCTCTGAAGACGATCCATTGATAAACATCCTAGATATTGTATTCAAGCTTGTATCCGTCCAATATATTCTGTCTTCTGTACTGTCGAAATCAAGTGCCGCAGGTCGACGCATACGATGGATATGTGCCATTGGTACCAATTTGGCGCTTGTGTTCGATTCGTCGAGAGATAATGTATATATTTGGCTCAGACGACCATCAGCGAAAAGTAATATCTTCTGAGGTGCTAAAAACAAGAACCGTAAATTATTAAACCTTAGAACAGTTTAGCAAACTATCTAGTTCAAGAGGGACCTGATATTAAGAGATTTACAAAAGCGCTGAAAAATTCAAATTTTAACGCCAAAAAAATTTACTTATTAATTTTTGATAATGTAAATTGTATTTGAGTAGCTAAGGGGTTGAGGAGGACCGGCTTTACCATTTAGTCAACCATGTGATCTCCCTTTTCAAATACATAACTACTTTTTCCCTTTGCATTTAAATCATTACAAGGACTAAAAACGTATCCTATTGGGAGTGGCTTGATCAATCCTTGCAACATGTTAGGCACTGTGGCTAACACCCCTGCATCGATTTCAGGCGTCAGTCTAGAATTCGTGCTATTTCAGATAAAACACTTCATTGGCCGAGGCCCTCTATGCTGCAAATATAAAAATGCATGAAATTGAAATGTTTATTTTGATTTTTGAAACTTTACGACGCTCTTAATACAAATGACATAAAAATAAAAATTTGGATTCTTGTATCTTTAAGGAGTTTGTGGTGCATTTAATTACCGTCATGTTTGCAAGTCTTCCCATCTTCTTCAAGGGTAAAGTGAGCTGGGCATGCGCATGTACTTCCGTTAGGAGACAACAAACAAATATGACTGCAATCACCAAGGCAAGAAGAGTTTCCTTCTGTTAAAAGAAAGATATCGTTTAATTTACTACATTCAGACACTAGTTTTAATGGTAAAACGATCTGGATTTTGAAAAGAAGTTTTCAGGATCGTGGAGCCATTCTTTGGGACCTTAATGATAGCCCACAAGGTTCTAAAGCCAGCCATTCGGTCCTTCATCGCATAATATTTCAATGATGTGTGTACGCTTAGGTTCTAAAGGCATGATTCACCCTTATGGTTGGGCCATTAAGATTCCATATGCACTCACGTAAAAAGTGGAAATAGTTAGTGTCTCAGGTACACTAGTGACCTCATCGACATGAATTCTTTGAGGCGCGTTCCAACGAATGCAGGCTTTAACTACCAATACGATAAATTTTCGCAACAAATATAAGCTATGTGGATCAAAAATGTGCTAGAGGTTAGACAATCAGAGAAATTACATGAAATTTTCGAAAATGGTGTAAACTGGAGTATTCACAGAGCACTTATAGATACGCAGTGCCACTGTACTTAGTTAAAGTTTCTTAACTCAATCTCACAACTACGTTGAGCGTGTGTAAATGTGGAGAACACGAAAAAGGGATGATATGAGTAAAATGATGAAAGTTAGCTATATACTCATAATGGGGAAACCACCATCAATTACAAGAAATTAACTTGCGAGAAACGGTAGCGAACCGTATAGTCTTTAATTTGTACTCCTCTGAGACCGCCCCTTGATATTTCAATTGGCTCATGCGCAATAGAACCACCCACTGAAAAATTTCCCGACGGACTGCTTTGCAAGTTGTAAGTCCTCGTAACACTTAAGAGCATGTATGGGAACTTGCTTCCTTCAACCTCGGAAGGAATTACTCAAGAACTTACAAGAGTAACGCGGCGACAATTTGAATAAGACTCTGCTAGTTTGCTGAGTGGACAAACAAAAAAAGACCTAAACCAAACAAAAGGGACTAATGATGGAGAGCAATGCAAACGATCAACTGGAGTTCCAAATTATATAACTATGAAAAATTTGGACTAGTATTTAAAGATGTGTGCAAAATGCGATATTGCTCATTTAATTTATTTTCACCTGTTGGAAAGGGTTCACTAAGGTTATATCCACGAATGCCTTTTAGCGTTCCAGTACCGCTGATGAAATTGGTGACACCGCTACCAGTCTCCTTATCGGCTCGATAAACACCATTATGATATCTATACCGACCCGACGTCCAGTACAAGTAATCTCCGAGGAGGGTCAAACCAAAGGCACGATATAGGTTGTAAGAGCTTAGCAGCACCACCCTCTTATTTCGATTCACATCCAGATATTCTATTTTTCGGTACCCTGCATCGATCCAATACAAGCGGTTTCTCTTTCTGTCAAGTGTGAGACCGTTTGGCCGATACAGTCCTGAGCTAACGATAACGACACGTTTTCTGCCTGTCATTTCAGCCTTTTCGATTTTTGCGTTAGTGCCCCGGTCTGTCCAATACATCACTCTATAAACAAAACATGTTATGCAAAAATGTTATGCAAAACATGAGTAGTAAGCGACTTGTTGACAACTTTGACTAAATGAAAAAGAATCAAAGATAATTATTAATAAACAAACAATTGTACTTTGCATTAAAGTTCACGCTATTCAATCTCTCTACCTCATTCCACGGCTTAGAATAAAATACGCACGACTATTTTGTGAGTTGCATTGTATTACCGAGCACGGTAGGAGCGAGGGAAAATGCGAGCAATATTATGACCTAATTTGCTAAAATGAAGTAATTGTGGAATAACAGTAGAGTGATTTAGCAAGAGGACGGGAACGTCATTTCAGAACGGGAAAGCGCGCGGATAGTCTGGACACGACTCTATTTCGACTTCCGGTGTTAGCGTTGCCGTTTTCACCAACAAGTTCAGGACGTCATTACGCTGGTTTTCCCGTCGCAATCAAAACGCCTGGGATTTGCATAAATTTTGCGCTCATAAACGAGTTGTGCTTTTTGGAATTATTTCAGAACTCATTTCAGGATAACCTGGTCCCTTCCCTTGGTTTATTCGGTGTATTTTGGGAAAATTTACCGCTTCATTTATGCTGAATTCCCGAACGGAAACACAATCGTTGGCAAGCGCCGGATCCAAGATTTTAGGGCTCAGTACTCTTGTAATTGAGCAAGGCTTAGAACAGCGAAAGGGCTGTTCTTTAATACATTTCTTTAATCCTGTACAAAAACTCTGAGAATGGAACGCTGTTAATTATATCATGAATCAATTCATCAATAAATTTAACTTGCTTCATGTTGAAGTTTATCAAAATGAAATATCACGACGCTTACCTACTGTATTATTCAGTGTTATTTGTTGTTATTGTCGTTTCTACCGTGATTGAAAACTTTTCTGCGAATTGAAAGTCAGAGATGAAAAAAGATCGAGAATAGCTCAGGTATGCACTTTTTCATGTTTGAAATTTTTGATCAGCGCCGGTGAAAACTAAGACAAGAAAGTCATGCTCTCGCTTCGAAATAAAATGACAATCAACTTGATTTCGGCACGGCTTATATATTAATTTGATTCAGTCTTGAACAACTTCATTCGTTAAAAAAAAAATTAAATTAAACAAAAACAAAAACAAAACAAAACAAAACAAAACAAAAACAGGAACGAAGTCTTCTTCCAAAGTCTAACCGTTGGTCGTTGGTGACTAGTTTGAGTTCATTTCATTCTTTCACAGATAAATAGGAACTCATCGTAAACAACTCCATCATTGGGTCGCCTGGTTTCTACATGGTTTCGCCATAACTCCTGATAATTCCGTTCAAAATGCATTTCAACTCTAGGAAGGTGGTGCTCAAAAGAGATTAACTGTCATAATTGAGAAGAATATTCAGTAAACAAGGGGAAAAACGACGACGATTTCCAAATTATCCTGTACAAAATTATGAAGGAAAACGAGTGGTGCTAAAATCTAGCTGCACGAAACGAAATGACAGCGATACAAATCATAGAAAAAAACCTATTTGATATATGAATCAGCAGACTCGAGACTAAACTGGAATGGGATAGTTTCAAACTATCCTCTGTTTGCGCTTGTTACATAACTCTCAAAGAAGATAATTTCGTTGTCCTTAGAGTGGTCTATAAAACCGAAAATTCAAAGGTGATGGTGATCTTTAAAGAGCCGAGGTGAGGATTCTCGCTGCAACGACTGTTAAATCGCTTTTCAACACAACGCGACGACGTTCTCGACCCAGTTTCTTATCGACATTTTTGCTGCGCGCGCCGTTCTGAAATGACGTTCCCGTCCTCTTGCTAACCCACTCTAGTAAACAAATAGAGAAGCCTTGACTGTGCTCTGTTCTGTTGAAAAGCACTTAGGAAGCGGCCCAGAGCACTCAAGAAGTGGGGAGAAACACTCGACTACGTCTCGTGTTTCCCCCTACACTTCTTCCTAAGCACAGTCAAGCACAGTTGTTTTATAATAAAGAATCCGTTAAATTCCCCAAGAATTGCTTTCAATTTTCAAAGCAAATCTTATTTCCAAAGCGAACAACAGTGTCGTCAGCATGCTCTATACTCTCATAAAGCACGCTACAATAAGATAATCAGAATCCCTGTTAGAATGGTTCAAATAATCTGATTGGTTGTACAAGACTAAAGCTGTCAAAAATGTCAAACCATCAAAGTTCAAAAACCAAAAAAGTTCATATTCTGCAATAGTTTACAAACTAAAATAGCTCGGCATGTCGAATTGAACACTTTTGCCTGAAGGTTTTTAGTTTCTAATACTTTGTGGCTCACAAAAATACGCAAGTTATTTCACATGACAAGTAGAAAAAAAACTGTTGAAGGTTTTTGAGTGTATTATGAATGAACAACAGCGGAATTCACTAAGAAATGAAGATCGCTCGGAATGACAGCGCCGTAAAACTCGGTTGCAGTGACTGATCTGGTCTTCCACTCAACGCATCGGAAAGGTAATCAGGGCAAGCTCTTATTTTTTCACTCGAAGGGTAGTCGATTTAGTTCCTGAGGCTTGCTCCACTGCGATGACCGAAGATCGCCATGATTAGCTAGCCGCGATAGACCTTAAGTCGCTCTGACACCGTCATGATTAGTATGAATTTTAACAGTTATGCCAGGTTATGTTTTTCATCATTCCTGTTTTTTTCTGTTTGAAATCGAAACTTTATATATTATACAAGTGTTAGCTGTGTTTGATTTTTATTACCGTATGTAAACTCGCAATCTAACTGAGCGTGAAAACCGTTAAAAAAACTCGGACTGTCTATCTGTCTATCTTTGAAGATTTTTGTCTCTGCTCACGTTACAGTAACGTAAATTACTGCGCCTGGCATTTTTGCAAACCTTTGCTCGCTTGTTCCGAAATTTCACTTTCAATTAACGAAAGAAAAGCTAGAAAGAAGTCCTGGAAAAGGTCGGACATAATACGATTTGGCAGATGGCGTGACAGCTTTAGCTCAGGTCTATGCTCTATACTCTCATAGAGCACGCTCTTTCAACCAATGACAGTACGTGTTATATCCGAGCTTTATTATAATGGGAATTTGACACGTACTTAATATTGAATTAAGACCTTTCTTCAGAGAGATGTTTTTCGTCTTGTCACGAGCGTGGGACAAAAAACAAATTCTGAGTCTCCATGAGGAATCGAACCTCAGACCTTCGGATTCCGCGTTCCGATGCTCTACCACTGAGCCACAGAGACTAAGGTGAGCGAGGTCTATTACGAGGTTCATATGCCACGTCATATGCCGGAAAGGGTCCAATCAGAGCACGCAAGAAAGTATTTGTGACCTGTGTGATATCTACTTATTATCTAAATACAAATACAAAAGTGTATAAATAAGCAAAAAAGGAACGAAGACGGACAGCGTTTGGGAGGATAGTTCATGTTGCGTTATTGACGTTCGTACGTTTGATAATTCCACCAAACATCTATAGATTTTTAGACTTTTTTTTTCAAATTTGTTGAAAATTGTAGTCGCTTATAAAATTTTTCATTCGCCACGGCGACCAAAACGGTCGCAGCTTGGAGCGCTGAAACTATTGAACGCCTATGACCGTTTTAAGAGCGAATTTTTTTTATCACCGCCTGGGAGGTGGCACATGATCGGAAAAATCACTATCCTCATATTTCGCTCAGAGATACCTTAGGGTAAGTCTATAAACGTGGTATAATTTTTTGTTCAGGGCTGTTTTTATTTTCTAGAAAATCACCAAACACTGTATCGAGCCCCAACCACCATAAAATGGCCGAAATGAAGTCGACGAGTAGGGCAACAAAACCTTTATTCCTCAAAAGTGCAAAAGAAAGCAAGTCTTTCTGAATTTTACCTATTTGTATACGAGGTATTAAAAAATGATTTGAATCTAATAACGGGCTTGTTGACATAACTATGAATTATTGGCGAATATTTGAAAATAGCCAAAATTTGATTGATTAAAAATTACATTTTGGAGCAGTTTTTCAATAAAAATTTTTCCTACCTGGTATAACTCGGAATCACTTGAGATGAGTATTTTTACAAAGTGGAAAGAATGTTCTTTCCATGGATATAAAAATTAATTTGGGGCTCTTAATTACTGCGAAGAAGTAGCCCGGTCTATTTCGTGCAAATCGCAATGCCGTCATGTAAACAACCGCAGATAATCCAATTAGGCTTTTTATTATCGAAGCCATAATTCCAACAAAATCTTATCGCTTTGACCTATACTAGATTGTAAACTGGATTTCTTAAGCTCACCAGGCGAAAAACACCTTTCTAAGATTGGTTCCTTGCCTCAATCTTGTTATAAAGAGACTTGACCACAGCTTCGATAGTACAGTACTACAGGCGGTGTATACCAAATCACAGTGAAAACATCTCACGAAGGTTCCTGCCGGAAACGTCGCATTGCTGGACAGTTAAAACCATATTTCAGCTCGGAACACTCACATTTTACAAGTCTTCCTTTCACAATAAGAATGGAAGTTTGTTTTTTATAGAACGAGCCAGAGCATCCTGACAGATGAAGTGAATCATTGACGTTCGTTTTTTGCGATGGTGTCACGCAATAACATGTCACTCGAAAGGAGGCTCGGTTACCAATACGCTCTTATTTTCTTTCCTTCTTATCCCCTATTTTTTATTTCCGGGAAAAAGTTTTAAATCCAGAATTTAAAATTACCGTTGTTTGCATTTTTTAAGCGCGATACCACACACGGACATTCCTAAGGTATTCTTCAATGCAGCGACACTTAGATTGTGGTAAACACGAGCGAGCTCTAGAGCGCGAGACCTTAACAGACAGAGCTGTTAAGGTGTATGGAGAGAAACTGGAGGGCGAGACTCCTTCAGTACCAGAGGTTATTGCAAACAGTAGACCTGACATCATACCAGATTCGTGCAGAAAAGTACCAATGGGCTGGGCACTAAGGGCTGGTGCCCCACGAAAGAGATTTACTTCCAGCCAGAAGGCCTATCTTACTGCCAAATTTAAACTGGGGGAACAATCAGGACAGAAAGCAGACCCTGCATCAGTTGCACGTGCGATGGTAAGCGCCAAAGATGCGAGTGGTAACCGCCTGTTTACAAGCGACGATTTCCTTACAGCAAATCAAATAGCTGCCTTCTTTTCCCGACTGGCTGCGATAAAGACCCTCCAGGATGACGAGGAACTGTCTGATGACGACTTGGAGGCCGCTGCAAGTGAAGCAAGAATCCAAGAGCTGTCGAATGCGGCTTTAAAGGAACTGGCGCTTAGACGCCCTATCACATATAATGCGTACAATCTTTGTGAAATGGCAGCAAAGTCCAAGTTAAAGAGCTTTTCCATTTCATTGCTGAAGGATATTTGCTTATTTTTTAGCATTAATATCAGCGATATCTCCGTTCATCGTAAGCAGCCTTACGTGAGCAAGATCGAAGCCCTTTGTTTTAGCTGTACCTGTCAGCAGTGACGAACTACATGTAGCTTGAATATTGGTTTCATTGACCAGGAAAACACCTAAAGTATATGACACTGTATTCTTTTCCTTTCTTTCTTTCTTTCTTTTTTTGCTTTATAAAACCCATTCAGTTAGCTGGTATGGAGGAACTTCCTGATTTCTTGAATCTCCGAGGGTACGCCGCCTCTGTCTTGTCGAGAATTCGGGATCTCAAAGAATGGCCGATTAATTGTTTGATTAAGGGACGGGAAACAACTTTTTCCGAGTTCGAGTTGAGAAAACTGTCAAGTTTCTAGCGATGGCCATTATCATCGTAGCAATCAAGGTACAAAATCGAAAGGTTTAAATTGATGAGCACGCTATCGTAAGGAAAATTAAAAAAACAACAACAACAACAAAAACAAAAAACAGAGATTGTGTAAGTCCAAAGCTTTAAAAAATGTAATTGTAATGACCTACAGTCAGGCGATATCAAATAACACGTACTGTCTCGCGGCCTGATACAAGCGGCCGACTTTGTGACTCGAAGATTTACGTTTTTAGTGAAGTTTAACGTTCAAAGCACGAAATTGTTAGTCTGTTGTTCTGATTACATAGTCGGTAGAATTTTTCCAGTGTCATTAGAAAAGAACGCCTCACCGTGGAACCTGTCTGCCTGCCACTGAAGGTCATGGTAGACCTTATCGATCCACTAGGGACACGTAGGTGATGTATATAATCACGGAGCACTAGACAATTAACTTCCAGTTGTTTTAGTTAACTGGGAAGTTTGTCATTTGAGAGGTTACGCATGACGTTTGTTTTTCCCGCGAACGTCAAAAATTCAATTTCTGTCGTCTGTCTTTAGGCGTGTGTACACGGAATTAAGTAGGTTTGTGTTTGTCGTGAATGTGTTATTTTATTTTATTTTATTTTTTGTGCAGGATTTACCCATAAATAGGTAACCAAATGAAAGGCAAGCTTGCGTTTGCCGTTTGCCGTTAAACGTCATACTTAAAGTGCCTATTGATAAATATAATCTTTGCAAGCGCGAAGTCGTGGAAATAGAGTCGATAACAACGCATGTATAGTCAGTACCAGGGGGTGACTAAATTTACGAAAACGTCAAAAAGTAGTTTTTCAGAATGGCACTGATTCAAAACACTCAAAAGAGATCTACAGCGTTTTTTAAGTGAATTCGCGCAGGTTTTTGTTTATAACATAACACTGACTAAGAAATAAATATTAGTTGGCCCTGCACTCGGTACAGCGATGTCTGCAGACGAATGCCTGTCTGGGTGTCCTGTGCACGTTTAGCGTGATTGCGTGACAAACATGAGTGATGACACACGACTTCGTTGGTGAACATCGTTGTGCCATTTGGGGAGCCAAACGTTTCTTAACTGAAACTGTAAGCAATCAAAGCATCTTGGTTTATCGTGCAAAAAAGACTTTTGTATATACTGGAGTTGTTTGGAAGCAGAAATAAGTCAAGAGGTGCGATGGTCTGCGACGATTTATGAACAGCTTCGAGTATTGTAAATGGTCAAGCCGGACGTTGTAAACACTTTTCAAGTGAACATGGCGATTTGAAACAAAAATAATGGAAACATCATTCCTTAATCACTGGTTTCAGAAGGTAAGGGTAACATATTGAGTTTCTGATAAAGCACAGCTCAAAGCGGTAAGATTTTGCAGAAATTATGGCTTCGATAATAAAAGAATAATTGGATTATCTGCGGTTGTTTACACAGCGGCGTTGCGATTTGCACGAAATAGATCGGGCTATTTCTTCGCAGTAATTAAGAGCCCCAAATTAATTTTTATATCCTTGAAAAGAACATCGTTTCCAATTTTCAGAAATGCTCATCTCAAGTGATTCCGAGTTATACCGAGCAGGAAAAATTTTTATTGAAAAACTGCTCCAAAATGAAATTTTTAATCAATTAAATTTTGGCGATTTTCAAATATTCGCCAATAATTCATAGTTATATCAATAATCCCGTTATTAGGTTCAAATCATTTGTTAATACCTCGTATACAAATAGATAATATTCGGAAAGATTTGCTTTCTTTTGCGCTTTTGAAGAATAACGTTTTTGTTGCCCTACTCGTCGGCTTCATTTCGGCCACTGTTATGGCGGTTGGGGCTCGATACAGTGTTTGGTGATTTTCTAGAAAATAAAAACAGTTCTGAACAAAAAAATTATACCACGTTTATAGACTTACCCTAAGGTATCTTTGAGCGAAGTATGAAGGTAGGGCTTTTTCTAGGCATGTGCCACATTTTTTTGATTTCACGCGGTCTCCAGAAAAATTCTCTCTTAACTTCAGAATCTGTCCATCCCCTTGCCTATTTAACTTGAATACTAATCCATCTGTTAACTACAACTAACCTCCTATATATATCCAGAATAATGTCCATGGGTTGATCTATGTTATGAGTCATGAGAGACATCCGACGAGAACCGTCCAGTTTAGAAACTTCCAACATACTTTTTCCTGCATTGGTCCAGTAAAGATTTCTTCCAACACTGTCCACTGCGAGTCCGTACGTGGTGTACACGTTCTCATCAATTATGGTCTCTTGGGAAGAACCATTAAGAAATGCGCGGGAGATCTTTCCATAATCTGTCCAATACAGTCTGTCTTCTACTTGATCATAGTCCAGCGCGAAAGGACGATAGATGTTTGAAAACAGCAATCGATCACGTGATCCAGAGTCGTGCGGAGAAACCCTCACTATCTTGTTATGCGAATAATCTGCATAAAGCAGGATCTCTCTTTGAGCTGTAGGAAAACATTTATACGTATTACAATGTTTGCACACTGCGATAAGGAAGTCTACTTTTAAGATCACTGACGCCTGAAAAGCCTTTCTTTTTCTGGAAGGAGTCACCGCCTTTCCAAAAACAATTATAGGCAGTGGCAACTAGTAATTTAAAGGATTGAATGAAAACACATGCAAAATGTAAAACCTGCTTCATATTAGTATCCTGTGTCACTTGAGAAAAAATGATTCAATTTTGAACACGCAAGATAGCTGATTTACTGAGACGTTACTAAAAGATGGCTGATTTACTGGGACGTTACTAAAATGAAGAATGGGGAACGGGGAATGGGGAATGGAAAATGGAAAATGGAGAATGGGAAATGGAAAATGGGAAATGGAAAATGAAGAATGGGGAATGGGAAATGGGAAATGGGAAATGGAAAATGTAAAACGCAGAAAGGGAAATGGGAAATGAGGAATGGGAAATGGGAAATGAAAAATGGGAAATGAGAAATGGGAAATAGGGAACGACAAAACGATTCTTCTTATTTTAAATTTAAAACGGAGACTTATCGTAGTGGACGCAGGGTTTAAAAATTGAGGAATATCACTTGGGCAATATCCTCCACATATCCCTGAGTTTTAGCAGGGGCATATTAGATCACATCATGCGTTTAAACCAGCTGCGCACGAGCAGAAACATTATTATTCGTTACTCGCTCAACAAAATAAGTCTAGGTAACTTCTTTCCTTCTCATCAATTAATTCCGTTTTTTGAACTTTGCCTCTGAACGGTTTTGAAAGAGAACGTGGATATCGATAATTACCGCTGAAAAATATGTTTCGTATAATAAAAAGTAAATCTAAAAAACAATGGAAAATTAATTCTTTTTAACTAACTCGTTACCAGTCTACGGGAAAAGTTTTGTCATAAACACTAAGAGATAAATAGTGCTTGTTGAGAAAGAGAAATTAAAATATTTCCAGGACACGCCACTCTGTTTTAGTTAAACTCAGGTATGTAATGGATGGTTGTGATATATTACCTTTACAACCTTTTCCGTCATCTTGAAGATGAAACCCCGCAGAACACAAACATTTTTTACCACTGGTTGAGACTAAGCAGAAGTGACTGCATCCACCATTTTGGTTGATGCACTGATCCGTTACTACAAAATAACATACTTAGGTTAGTACAACTTCATTTTGTCTAAATTTTACACAAGTTGCCAAGAATTAAAATGGAAACAGAACAAGATTGAATTGCAAGGGCCAATACAATAACTAATAATAATAATAATAATAATAATAATAATAACAATAATGATAATGATAATGGTAATGATAACGATAATGATAATGATAATGACAATAAATGGGAACTGAAAGCAAATATACAACCGTGAACGGCTGATTTTTACTGGTTGGATCTCTGGTGTTGCACTAAGAGAGAGTAGAGCGACTAGCACGAAAGCAACCGTTCTTCTTAATGCACAAACCAAATGCATTAATGTACATCAAATATTTGCAGAAAGGCCCATATTACAAACAGAACATGTGACCAAAGGACTTTATTTTAAATGCATGTCACGATAAGTACAGTGTGGACCAAGAAAAACCGTCCAACTTCGTAAGCAACTAACATGCAATAGAATAAGTTTCACCTAGACTTGTGCTCAAATAGTATCTCGTGTTACACCCATAATACAGTTTGTCGCACATGTAAAATACCATTTTGCGTATCCCGATAATAATCTCGGCTTGGTTGTGTACCGCAATTAATGAAATACGAGCCTTCGGTTGTACGTTTTACGCACTACTTCTATTCTATAAATATGATAATCGAAGTTGAATTATACCTGGAGTAATATTCATGTTCCTATCATACGCATGAATCAAAGCTGGTCGAGAAGACGTAGATAGGACTTTTGAAGCGTTTCCTCCAGTGTTACGGTCCGCTCGATATATTCCATCAAGATGTGTGTCAGTCCAAAAGAAATTACTCCCAAAGAATGTCAACCCCAATGGAGAAGTAAGAAGCGGTTCCCTATATGCGGGTATTATGGTTCTCCTTGTGTTAGATGGAAACTCGTACACTTCCAATTTTCCATAAGAAGTATCGATCCAGTAGAGCCAATTCCTAGAAACATCTAGAGTCAGACCGTTAGGATAAAGCAGCCCATAACGAGTAATCACTCCTCTGTTTGTGCCATCCATATCTGCTCGCTCGATCCTCTCGTCCCATCCCCAGTCCGTCCAATACATGTACCTATTGGTGATGAAAAGCAAGAAAAAAAGCAGAAGTAAAATAAAAGCAAAAATTGGAAAAAACTTTTCGAAACAAAAGAAAAAAAATGAAAAAAAAATATTCCTGCTGAAAGTCATTTTGCATCGATGTCGTTTCTTAATGAAATTAAGATACCACTGGTGATATGGCACGCAAAGAAACGATCACATCTGACATCATTTGCCACAACTGGCCAATCATTTTGCACATAACCAGATATAACTTTCAATGACAAACAACTCTTCTATCGAATTTTGTCTAACGAATTCACGAATTTACTGATTTTTGGCGCACGAAACTAAAAGCTTTACACAAACTGACTGGAATAATCTTTAAAACAATCACATAAAGAATGAGATACGCTTGTATACCCTCGAGTGACGTCTAGGATAATATCCCTTGGATTTTGCAAATTATCCTTAATGAGTACTCGTCTGTAGAGTCCATCTGTGGATGCTATTTCAATAACTTGCTTTGCGCTGTCTGTCCAGTAAATATTCCTACCAAACGGATCTACAGCAAGTCCATATGGGTTGTTGAGCCCAACTCTGACCACGGTCTCCTGAGATGATCCATTGAGATACGCTCGGGAGATTGTTCCCAGAGTTATGTCTGTCCAGTAGACTTTTTCTTCCAAAAAGTCAAAATCCAGCGCAATGGGTTTTGATGCAGGTACTTTGAGGGGAATTCTTCGTGACGTTGTAGCGTTGAAAGCCATTTGTCTCAGGCTTGATCCCTCAGCAAAGAGAAGAAATGTTGAAATCTCTGAAACTGAGATGAGAAGAATTCTAACGGAAAAGTTATTTTTCAATTTCCAGGTAGTGGAGAACAGGGTCTCGGATTCTAGGTGACATTTAAAGTATTCCAGACATTGTTCATAGATCACTGAGATATTTAGAGTCTTGGGGACGTTTTGATTTACTTATAATCTCTTTTGGCTGAGTTCTACGCTTTCTTTACAGTCGTCTTTATGTAGCACTCACCTCTGTCACATTACTATAAGTAGCAGCCTTTTTCCAAGATGGCTCATACTTGTAACATCGATCAGCTTAAATTTGATATCATTGTTCTTTTTACAAAGCACTGATATGGTCAATCTATTACAAAATCGATTTATTTCGCAAGTAATAGTCAGAAAATCAAGAAATGGTCACCAAAAATAAAATTTCAACCCTAAGTGGGCGGCATTCGCTTTTCAGTGAACGGCATTGATAGATCTGACCTCCCCTAATTAAAACGGTATCCTCGCTACTGTTATTTAACCCTGGTTTCAGTTTAGGCTTCGTAAAGTTTTTATTTGGACATTCGAATCAGAATCAGCAACTAGTAAACGTATGGCAATAACCATCATTAAAATATCCCCTGGCAGAAAAAGAAAGTTCTTACCTGTAAGGCAGCGTTTACCATCTTTTGAGAAAGGACTGCCAGCAGGACAGGCGCAAAGAGATCCGTTAGGTGTCAAAAGGCACAAGTAACTACAGCCTCCGTTGTCTATCTTACAGAGCTGACTTTCTAAAAGGAAGAGAACCTTTTAAGTGAATTTCATATTTCAAAAAGTTCAATTGCATTGTAATTGAAACTGAATTGCAGTTGTGAAATAACAGGATTTCTCATTTAGAAATATAGATGTCCGGCTTTGTTCATAACTAATTGCAGGAAGAGAATATGGCTTTTGTTACCCCGAAGAGAAACCACGAAAAAACCCAAATTTGCTTCCTTTCCTGAGTATCAATATTAACTGTATTCTTGAGTTTTCACGTAATAATCATTAAAAGCATAACATAAACATATTTTCTTTTTTGGTTACCATATCTTTAAGCTTGACCAAGAGTCGTAGAATCCTATTCCAAACTTGCCCGTACGAGTCCTTCATGGTACATCAAGCAAGAGTTTTATCGACAAAAAAGAATTCATGGTCAAGCCAACAGAAGAATACTTGAAACAAGACTATGTTCATGGGAACTGAAAGGCTTAACTTAACCTTTATTACCTGCTGACGCTGGTTGTCTTGATTTATCGAATAGACCGAGACCATAAACACTACCGGAAATCACAGCGCTGAAGTTTCCTAAATAATCGCCAGTTGTCCAGTTAAGCATCTCGATAGTATCGTCCACCCAATCGCTCCAGTAAAGCGTGTCGCCATAGAGAATGAAGTCATACGGATACGTGGTAACTTGAGATGCCACCATTCGCCTATTTTGCCCTTGCAAGTCAGCTGAATCAACTGTACCAGTCCAGCTATCAACCCAAACGATGCGATCGTTTGTATAGTCTACGCCAATACTCCGTGGCCAGAACTGAGATGAACCGGTGAGATCGACCAAGACAGTTCGCTCGAAGCCAGCCAGGTTTGCTCGTTCAATCTTGGCAGTTTGCCCCGCGTCTGTCCAAAACATCCATCTGAAAGAAAGAAAGAAACGGGGTTTCCCTTTCATCGTTCGTTCTTTTTGCTGGTGCTTCGCCTTCCCAGCAAAATTCAAATTAAGGAACACCCCATCGCAGGTTACAAATAAGGGCTACAAGGATGGCGCTGTAAATAAAAAGGACCATTCTCGATTGCTGTTCTTAATTTCTAATACTAGTACTGTTATAAGTTTAAATAATTCACTGAGAACGTTTCCAGAGATAGCGATGCAAGTATAGTTCCCATGACGGCAAGAGAAAACAATTTCCCATTATTTTCTCTAGAAAACAGTTAATTCATTTCATTCTCAAGCCCCTCTTTAGAAAACCATGTCAATGCAAAAAGATGCTTTGTCATATTCACATTCTTTGAGAGACGCAAACTAAGTCGGCTCAATGCGACCATTTTACACTTTTTACCCACCCCTTCTTTGGGTGCACCGCTATTCCAAGCGGATAGCTCGAGGAATCGGTGAGGAGCACCTTCCTTTTGGTGCCGTCTAACGAGGCAACTTCAATCCTGCGGTAGGACGTATCTGTCCAGTATAGTAGGCGACTTTCCCATTCTACAGCAAGGTCGCCTACATATCCATGGTCTTCTGTAATAATGTCCTTCGTGACACCACTGGACATGTTGGTACGTTTGATGGCACGATGGCTGACGTCGCTCCAGTATAATGTTCTTTCGCTTACATGGACATCGAGATTGACGGGGAATGTAAGATTGGATAACAGGTTAACCACTCTGGAAGAAGCTAACTCAATGGCGTCAATTCTGTTCCCAACAGTGTATATGAGACACGGCTCAGTACAATTTTCCAAACCTGCACGTCGAAAAAGCATAAAATAAATATTACTTGTGGAAAAAAAGGACTAAAGAAGAGGTGTCTATTGCTGTGGAAATATTTCTTGAACATTTGCGACAAAAATCTACTTGAACATGACAGACATAGCCTCCTAAATACTTAAAGGTTAAAATTCGATTTCGCTCTCGTTAAGATCACTTCGTTTTCTCTTCCATAAGAATCAATTTGTTTTCACTTTCATTAAGATCAGTTCAGTTTCTGCTTTGTGAGGATTGGTTCGTATAAGCTTTCGTAAGAATAAAATTCAGTCTTATGAACAACTTTAACCCTTTCGTTCAATCTTGATAAACTGTTACAACAGAGTAAGTGAACATGTCATTGAAAGAGAAAACGAACTGCAAGCTTTCATCAAATGGCAAGGCATTCCTTTACAACAGTGGTACACTAATTTTCTATAGAATCCATATAACCCCACTTAACTTCAGGAAATACCCTTAAAAAGAGTGTCAAAAACCCTAATTATCTCAACTTTTCACTCCTACAGGGTTACCATAGCTACAATACAGACTCTAGGAAACATCCTTAATTAAACTTCTCTTCCCGTGACTCAGGAGTCACAGGAAGTTCAGGAATACTCTTTTATGACTGAATCATAACCAAGAAATAAAGATTTTTCTTTCTGTAAGGTTCTATAAAAGTAAACTCCACATGAACCATCTCAAAGTATCAAACTGAAAATAAAGGCAGTGCTAAATCAAATGTGATTTTCGTTTGTAAAGTTTTGAGAAAAAAACTGGATATTTTGACTGAATCGTAATAAGAAAGGGGGCAACTAATCATGTTTTCGAATCACAGGCGTATAAAGCCTAAAATAAGGATTTTTCTCTAAAGCACAACAAGCATGTAGGCCTGATTGGGCATTTTTAGACACCATTCCTAAGGAGAGAATCGAGATAGTGCAGAGGATACAATTCATAATGAATTAATGTAAGCCACCTTAACTAAGCCTTTCTGAAAAGCGACAGAGAATGTATAGTTTCTGGATCAATGTCAATATCTGAGCAACTGCGCACCACCCACCCCTCCCCTATTCACACTCACCTTGACAGATAGACAGCAGGGCAAAAATCACTACTGTTCGTAAACCACGCTCAGCCATCATGTCAGAATACATTCTTTCAGGCACAACTATCTGAAGTCGCAGCTGATTGGTTCTAAAATACATTAATGATAAATTTTAGGAGACGATTTTGAAATATCTCAGAAACAAGGCTACACTTAAACAATTATGTGTTATCACTAATTAACGATGTCAAGATTTCCGTAATGGCGTGCCTGTACAAACATGCACATCGGACATTTTTTTGCATTAAAAATATTTAGTTAGAGTTTCATCTTTTCTTTCAATAATTCATTTGCTCACATTCTAAATCGACAAAAACGGCACTATCATGACAAAATCAACTCTTCTTCATTATAATGACAAAGTTCCTCTTCGTACACAGTTTCAAGGCTTTCAAACAAGGTATGATGCTCAGGGGAACAATGAACGCTAAACTCTAACCAGAAGACATTAGTGCGAAAATTTTGATTAGGATCACCAAAAAAAATTTAATAAGTTTCAACATCAGCCGGTAAAAAAGTTGTTGGTCTACTGGTCTGTTTTCTACACTCAGTCTTAGCCTGTCTTTTACTCGAACTCGGAAAGGTAATGACATGCTCCTTATTGATTACCCGCGATGAAAACAAACTTGCAAAAATGTCGCAACCGGTGCAAATAGTTCATGGCTTTCGCCAATTTTCTGCAATTTTTTAACAGCGGGATCGCACCGTACGTCTTGAAAGTAACCAAAATAAATAATCCGCCGTTCGCTGCAAAGCATCCTGACCTTTCGCTCGGTCAATAACGCATATTTATTTTGTTGCGATACATATCCGCAGCCAAGGATTATCCAACGAAAATTTTAACATCGGAAACGCAGATTAACATAATCACCTTGCCTGTCCTTGAGTGCACGAAAACTATCACTGTTCGGTTAATTTAATGACATATTTATATTACGATATATCGACACCTGGTAACTCCTGATGAAAGTCAAGTACGAAAAATTAAATCATACTTATTTCAATTGTCATTGTTAATTTTCCGAGTGGAAAATTATTTAAAGTGAGTGTTGAATAAAGAAAACAAAACTGATTGGTTGATTTAACAAAAACACTTAAAAACATCTTGAATTCTGAGAATTACGAGGTCAAAAATAACGGACGCAATTTCAGAGCCCTGATCTTTGAAAATCATCTGTACTGCAATTCATTATTCGCGACAGTGAATAGCATATAAAATTCATTTTATCATCAATAAAAAAAATAAATCTATACTAATTTGCTAACGAACAAGTTACTAATTGACTATCCAAAGGCCGGCTTAGTCAGCAGTAATTTCATTCCAAGGTCATAGAGATACTGAAGTAATAAACACGACCTAGTTTTGTCTCGGCACGTTCTCTAAAGCATGACAGTTATAACTGGCGTTTAGAATAAGATGAAATCCCAGAAATGTATGCCATAACGTAATATTGGGCAAGCAGAGTCGGAAGGTAGAGGAAGCTTTGCCAATAGGTCCAAATTCAGTTAAAAAAAGAAATTTTTTTGGGAATAGATTTTCGAATAACTACAGCGTCGATGGAAATGTATACTGACTTACTCTGACGATCTCCTTGCAAGTATAAGAAGTCAACTAAAAAACGCATGCCTGTGCATAATCCCACAGAGTAGTATCTCATTCTATTCAAAAGTGAAGTGTTTTAGCCTCCAGCGTGCTAATGAAATTACTTTTTGAAAAAGCTTGCAACCTTGATCGTTATTTTGATAGATCAAATTAGGAAAAAAATATCAAAAACAGTTTTCTTACATCTATCCACCCGGCTAGATTTCACCCATCACACCTCATAACCTTGTAGCAAGTGACACAAAACAACGTCAATAAAATGTCTTACCTTTCGTACTTTTTGTAGAACTGATCACTAGACACCTCTCGCAGAAAGCTGATGTATATAAGAACGCAGCAAACAAGACTCTGCCGGTCTAACTAACAGGAAAATGGGAGTGATAGTGTTTGAGTGACGTCTGAAAAACGAAGATTTTGCAAGGGTCGCCTTACCTTTGACCAAAAGTTTCAAATGTCCTCCAATGAAATCTACAAGTCGGTGATGAGTACCAGGAAACACTTCAACGGCTGTTCCGAGATATCGCCGATATATCAGAGATATCTCGCACAAACAATAATATAAAAAATGTCACGTAAAAATCCAGCTATTCCTTATGTGCTCCTTTCTGTCCCAGTCGTTTGCTGATTCCAGGGGTCCCTATAAAATCAAGGGTGAATTTTCGAGAAGCTGAATCGGCATCATTCAGCGGCCCATGGCTTGGAGTTGGCACACGAACTGACACCGGAACTGGTGGATCAAAGACATGAAATTCTCCTATCGTGCAAACGAAGAATAATTACAGTAGTGTATTGATAACCGTGAATACCAATACTCATAACATAACAATAAAAACATCATGTTCATTTACAAGTTATTTTTTTTATTTTATTCAAGTTGTTTTTTGTTTTTGAACAATGACATACAATTTGCACCTCTGACGCAGAAAAAAGGTTGTAATTGAGATTAAAGATAAACGTCACCTACTGAAGTAGATGTATAAGGCTAACAATCAGTGGCAACAGTTTTCAGATGTGTTCACCACCCCCCCCCCACCCCCTAATATCAATGATGGCCTATTCCTGTTCAAACTCTTGGCTGGAGTTCAACATTGTTCTGAGGAGAGCGGTTGGGGTGGTCATGCAAGGGGCTTTTAAGTCGATTACGAAAATCGATAATCAAAATAAATTTTACGAAGACTGTTTTATTACTTAGCGTCCCTGTTGGAGTTCACTTACTCTCTGCAGGATATCTCACATCAGCAAAACTGGCTGTACGTTTAAGAAACTCTATGAAAATTTAAAACAAAGTTACACCTATCATTCAGGTATTAAAATGATCCTTTTTCAACGTTTTATCAAACAATCATGTTGTTGTAGGTATTGTCATGCGCGTGGACGGTTTTAAAAATGATATGGGACCTTGCATTGACTAATCCAAGGTCTCTGTTTACACAAGAAGACACCAAATTAAACAGGCCTGATCTTGAAAGACTTAGCACTTACATGTATCTATGAATCCATCAAAATTAAACTAGGCTAGTTTTCTATTGTGTAAATAAATATTAACGTCAAAATATTCGTAAAAGCCAGTCACCCTTAGGTCAGTTTGCTCAAACAACGGCTGAATAGCACCACCGGCTATCTCGCCCCATGTAAGGTAATCCAGGACAGTATTAGATTCTGGATTCCACGCTGTGGATTCCGGATTCCAGGTGCTGAATTCCGGATTCTACCACTGCAGATTCCGGATTCCAAAACGCAAAAGATTCCAGCTTTTAGTTCTGGTTTGCCTCTAATTTTCGCATTTCGTTTTCTAGGAATGACTTCAGTAGCGGATTTCGCTATTGAAGGACATGTTTGTGAATGCATGTTTGTCTATTCATATTTCCATCACAACATCTGATAATTATGGGAAATGTATAACAGCAAATTAAGGGATAAATTTTTGTTGTAGGAATACCTGTTGAGACTGTCCGTCTCTTAAGTCCAATGTCCATTCATTCCACATCTTTTTAGCAACTCCGAAGAGGCGAGGCCGCCTTTTAATTTGTAGATAACTATTAGACTAAAAAGTTTTTCTAGTGCAGCATAACATTGTTCCGACTGGGAAAAGATGGCCAATTTTTTAAATATAAAATTGACTTAGAACTGCAAGAAAACAGCTCGAAAATATTTCCCTATCATCTCAAACTACCTTTTAAACTTTCCTTTTAAACAGAAACCGTGGCATTGAGGTAAAAATTTAAACTGGAATATAATTTTAATAACACCCCGAGTTAATCGCGGACAGGAAAGCTTATTTTCCTAGATGTAATTGGCGATGATGTTCGACGAGATTGCGCATAAAACGGTGTTAAACCAATTTAATTATACTTAAACCTTTGAAAAATCGCGAAAGCTCTTCATTTACATAGTAATTTTTGAAGAATAACAGATTCTCTTTTCTATACTTCCTTTTTTCTTAAAAGGTTAGCCAAGTCATGTCGTATTACGTCGGCTATGGATCCTTCAGAGCAATGACTCTATAAGGTTTCAGATGGCCCGCCGCTATTTTTTTTTTTAGAAAATGTTGTTTGACCTTAAAATCTGGTAATATCTTATCTTGGTCACACCGAGATATGATGCCCTATGAAATCTTAAATTTGTTATTCCAAATGCCAAATATCAAAGAAAGCGGTTTTCGTTTAAATGCCGAACATTCGACCTATAAATAGAGCTTTCCTGGCTCCCATAAATATCCATATACAACTTTGTTCAAAGTTTATCATAATTGGAAAAGTGTGGTCCGTCGCCCTGATAAGCTCACTCCTGCTAATCTTGGAAGCGACACTTCCCTTTCATTCTCCCTAGCTGCTCTCTAATCCTCTGAAGTTTGATCCTCATCATCTCCAACATCTTCGTCACCAGGGTCACCATTAGCAAGCCTGCAGAGCCTATTGTCCTCCTCAGACGTTAGAGTGATGCTTGAACCCTCGGCAGTGAATCCCAAAACTCGCGTTAGAATGAAGTTGGGTGAGTTCCGATCGCCGTTCAGCCACTGAAATTGTACTTTCGTAAAAAATTGCCACCATCTACTTCTAATTGAACGTCTTGTAAGAGAATAGCCAGCCAGAAAGGCGAAATCTCACAGCAACGATATCCTTATTGTGGTAAACAGTTTGCACCCGCACAGTTCTACCCTGCAGTACGACATTAGCATCTTCTATTTGGCAGGCTGTTGTTACGTCTTGGCAGTCTTCCGATGAGGCTGTGATGACAGAGGGACGCATGCTGAGGGCATATGGAAGTGTGCCAGTCAACTCTTTCGTCTTTGAGCGAACGTTTTCCTGTCGTACACCTTTTCCATATTCTCCGACAAACTCTCGCATTACGGCTTCTCGCCTTTTGCCCTCCTCTTCTCTTCCTGTTCCCTTGAGAAAGAATGCATGCTAGAATGAATTTTGAAAGAAAACCGTTGTCATGAGTAGCAAAAAATAAGTTCTATATTATGGCATTTTAATAGTGTTCCGCTTATAGCAATTAATTCGAATTAATCTACCTGGTCGTCGTCGTTGCTTTCGGTGATCTTGATCGCCGCCTTCAAGAGGGCGATCGCTCTGATTTTTCGAGGAGGCTGCAAAAACAAAGAAAGTGATAGTGTTAAGGCTACATCACGTGTTATTAATTAAGTTTTCAAAAAACTTTTTTCGGTTCGTTAAAATATAACTGTTAAAGAGATATTTCGTTACATGTTGCGTTACTCGCGCTTAGTTATACATTAAGTTGTCATTCGAGACCTTTTACACTTGTAATAGCAGTCTAGTGTCAGATCGAAAAGAAAAATCGTATCGTGCAGTGACTGTAATCGTTCGGATCGTCATCGTAGAAGATTAAAGTTTGGAACAGTCAACTATTCTGTCGTTCTGTCTATACCGCATTCGAACGTTGTAAAATCGATTACAACAATAACAGTTAACATACCTCGGTGTACGTTCGTTGCGAGACCTTGATCGCCACCTTAGGCCAGTCCATTTTTCAGTTCCAAAACTTACAGTTTTATTGTACTTATGATTTACAAAATTATCACACCTTATTGGGCCAGGTGATCACCAAGCTCTAACAACGGGCTTCAATGCTTGAACCTAAAGTCCGGCCGTTAGCCATGGCTAAGCACATGCAAGTTAGCGCAATAAAATAAGTTTTTCATAAACAGTGATGGTTTAACCAATAAACTCACAGAAGAGACTGACATGTAACTTCTCCCTATAATATCTATATGTTTTTCAGCAAAGGGTTCATGGGACTACTAAAAATTATCAGGTTGAAGTTGTCATCTTAATATTACACTAAAGTTTCGTAGCTAATTTACGAGGAATTGTGTAGCAGCTAGAGGAGAGAATTAACAATCAGATCTTGGAAATTAAAGGGCTAAGTGTGAATCACGATTTGAGCGGAATTTCGCGCAAAATAAGCGATTTCCATGACCAGTTCCAGGTAGCATAATAAAATATTTAACGAGCAGAGTTTATTCAAACCTTTAGCGTAACTGATCTCAAAACTACTAGAGGCCTAAATCACTGCTAACAAGCGAGTCATGCTGTGCGTTTATTGCGTTTCATCTTGCATTTTCATTTCATCTTGCGTTTCATTTCATCATTTAACGAGGCATAATACATTGTTGTTCCATGAGATGCAAAAAATTGGCCGGGTATTCTCAAGTTTAGCAAAGCGTTTTTTCGAGTCTTCCAACTTGTTTTAAACTTCCGAATTTTTACTACATTGAAACAGTTATTATGGACCATAGTTCGTAATCAAAACCCCTGTCGTTCCTGTTTGCTCGTTGCAACCCCGAAAAAAATTCAAAAGTGTTTCATAATACACAAAAATCCTAAAACCTCGACGATCTTGAACTCGTGTATTTTTCTTTTTAGTCTTTCTTTCTTCGGTTTCTTGGGCTCCTGAAGATGCATTTTCAGTAATTTTCGGTAAGTTTCGCTAGAGGTTAAGTTAGTTCAAAATGGAACAAAGAATCAATTGAATCATTACAATGTTACACCTACCTTTCCCTCTCCGCCATTTGCTTTTTCTGGTGCTTCTCCATAGATTATGATTAAAGTATTGAGATTTAGGGAGAGAGAAAATCGAATAGACAAATGATATATCAACTGAAAAAGACACTGGAAATTTTCTGTAATACTGCGGCTTGTGTCCCTCCACGTACTCTGAGTGACTGGTGCAGTTTTGACAGTTCCTGGCTTTCGTCTGGCTTCTCATTACAACTATGCTTCCACGGCCATCAGGAGAATATTACTTTTTGATGCTCTCATTATGATTTAAGGAAAATTGATATTTATTTTTTATTTCAATCGCGAATCAGAAGTGCCAGAAAGTTCGAAAGAGTCGAAAATGAAGAGTATTAAGTATTAAGGTCGATACCTCGACCCTGGGTGCCAAAGCTTGCCGTGCGCCCCATTTGCTTAAAAAACCGGCGGGGAAAGCAGGCAAAAGCAAAGCATCCAAGTTGTCAACAGTTAGATTATTTTCACAGAAATTTACAAATTCCTCGATTTATAGGAAAACTAAAGCGTATCTTTTACAAGGTCACCTTCTAACTGTTGTTATGACAACCAGTAAGTTAATATTCACAGGACGTCATAGCGGCCACATCATTATTTAGAGGTGTTCCAAAACAATCAAATAGCGGCCATATTGTTCCAAACAAATCCTGTGGGATTTGAACGCTTTTGCCATATAAACACTTTCTAAATTTGAGCACCGATTGACCACGTGAGTGAACTGCACTGTACAGTGGCTGCATGGATGCGGGTGAAAGCCATTAATACGATTTGAAATGTATTTTCAGCAAGTGGATCCTGGATTCCAAAAGCTGGATTCTGGATTCCAGAGCCCAGTATTCCGGATTCCACAAGCAAAAATTTCCTGGATTCCAGAATCCGGACCTTACATGGGGCGAGCTATCGGCTCCAACCCAATCGAGAAAGAAAAATTTTCCTCGCTCTCAAATTCTTGAGGAGTGCATAAACAGTTTTTTGCTACGTTTATTTTACCGCCACCTGTCCCGATTGGACTCTCAGATACGTGACTCACTTCTCCTCCCAAACGGCGAGATTCCAGAAACCTTTCTTCACGATGGCGTTTTCGTTTTTCTGTAGATGAAAAACACGCTTATATCTTACAGTGGTTAAAGGTGATCATGTGAGACAATCCAATCTTTTGCTGCGCGTAGTATTATCTGCGTTAAAATAATAGCGAGGCGAGCTTCAGTGAGTAAATTTTTGTTTAAAAACAAAAGCTGCCCATCACGAATTATGTCTACGTCATGAATATATCAGTTTGCCAAAAGCTACAACGCAGCGTACTTTTGTAACTGAAATCTTCATTCCTTTTTTCCATCAGTCTTAGTAGCTGTGAGGTGTGAGGCATAACAAATTACGGTGAAAATGTTCAAGGGGTCAATAATTACAAAGAAGTTGCACAATGCTTTAAAAAACACATTTCTGTTCTTACCTTCTTAGTGAGTCATACATTCCCTGTTAATGTAAAAAAATACTTTATGTTGGACAACATCAACATTGCACGATAGCAAAGTGGTGTACGTTCGTGACTTAACAGAAAGGATATCTTATATTAGGTTGTGCATGCATCATTTGCACTGACGGACTTCACAGAACACAAGCACAGATTTACGTTACTTTCACAGATCGTTTTCGTAAAATCCTCCGTGTTGTTAGACCGGAAATCAGGGGTCAGTAGCAGTGGCTCTTTAGAAACCAAGAGAAAGAGAAAGCAGAACTACGTGCGGGTGTGATTAAATAGACTCAAAACGCGAGAGAAAAAGGAGCCTTTTACATAAAACCAGCATATGCTCTTCCTTCCTATCGTCGAGTAGCCTCATACTGTGACATAAAATCCATCAATCCGATAGAGATCGTTTCTTACATAACCATGCAGCAGTTCTAAATGGTTGAGTAACGTACAAGGTATTCACCTGGAGCTTAAGATACTGTCTATTATTTTCCGTCATTTTCTCAGACAGTTCACTATTGCTTTTCTTGATGCCTTCCAGCTCCTTCTTGTCGTCTGCAATGAGCAAAACAGCTTTCTAGCAAAATATCAAGAATTTTTCCTAACATTACTATCATGAAGTAACATATTTCATTATGTATGTTTTCCTCATAGAAGCTAACCTCCTTTTAACCAAGCGTCAGAGTAATTTATGACTAGTTTCTAAACACTTACTTGATGTTTGGGTTCTTAAGGCTGTTTACAAATTGAACTGCAGTCAAGGAAATTTGTGGAGGATTACTCCCAAAATAACTGTCTATGAGATAGGGGGGTGTGGCGGGGGACGGTAGCGAATCGACCCCGATTTTTCGTTCCTTCCAAGGTTGACACTTTTTTCCTTAGTCACTTGCTTGAGATGGTCATTCATCATGAGATCTTAGAGTAAGAAGGTTTACACTTTTTTCCTTGGTCACTTGCTTGAGATCGTCATTCATCATGAGATCTTAAAGTAAGATAGAGAGAGCTTCATATGGTATCCTTCCGTACTGAAGTGAACCACAAAGAAGAAGTCGGCGGGGGTTCTTATGCTCCAAATTTACACTTCCTTTCGACGTTAAAATTTTTGGTAGCTTGTTAGGGCTGAAACACCTGCGAAATATAGAGAAATAAACAAATTACTCACTTTCTTTAACATAATTACAGATGGCTTCATTTGAAAATTACAATCTTCCGTACAACTATACCACTTACCAGAACATTAAGTATCCTGGTCTCTCTGGCCTTTTTAACATGTGGTTGGACCCCCAATTTTTTGTTTCTCTCCAAGGTTGAAAATTTTCCGTGGTTTCTTGCTACAAATTGTCATTCCTCACTACCTCTGCAAGGGAGAATGAGATAGCATCAAAGGACTAATTCGAACATTTCTTGCCAAAGACTCTATACTTGAAAATAAAACACGAACGTGCATGCGTACATATATACATTTACCACAGACACAGACATCCTTAACCTTTCTTGTAAAAAAATACTCCGTTTTGTAAACAGTGATCACGGTCGAGTAGATTTTCGACCCATAATATTATCCAAATTTCTCATTTATCATGATATTTACAGAAAGAGCCTCACTTGCTATACACAAGCCTATTCCGTGAAAAGAAAGTCATTTTCATGTTACACGAATTTCCTTAACCACCACACACATCCAGTATAATACAGGAAGATGCTTAATAAGTTACAATGACTCCCGTGCGAATCAGCGAATAACCGCATATTTCTTGTACACCATTAAAGATCCGTTCATCGCAACAAGACAGTTCAGTTTCCGAAAGAGTTTTCACACTCTTCTATTTGTTTTTTGGTGGACCACGTCTTAGCATCGTAGATCAAGACTAAGGAAGAGACTTTGCAGGTGAAGCCGACTTCATTTCGGGTCAGCTATTAGTCACCCATCTGTTGTACACAGTTTAAGACCCGTACAGCACAGCAAGACAGTCCAGTTTCCAAAACAGTGTTCACACTCTTCTCTTTGTTTTTCGGTGGACCACGTTTAAGCATCCTAGAGCAAGACTGAAGAAGAGACTCCATTTCAGGCCAGCTATTAGTCACCCTTCTCTTGTACACAGTTTAAGATCCGTACAGCACATCGAGACAGTCCGGATTCCAAAACAGTTTTCACACTCTTCTCTTTGTTTTCTGGTGGACCAGGTCTTAGAATCACAGATCAAGACTGAGGAAGAGACTTCATGGATGAAGCTCACCCCATTGCTGGTCAGCAGTTAGTCACTCATCTCTTGTACACAGTTTAAGATCTTTACAGTGAAGTCCAGTTTTCAGAACAACTTTCACACCCTTCTCTATGGTTTTTCGGTGGACCAGGTCAAGACTGAGGAAGAGGCTTCATGGATGAAGTCGACTCCATTGCCGGTAAGCTTTTAGTCACCCATCTCTTGTACACAGTTCAAGATTCGATATTAGTATAGACCAAAAATCCAGTGTCTGAGCCACTGAATTTTGTGATTTCAAAATGGATGTAATAAAGTGGTAGTTCAACTTCGTAATTCAACTTCAAGACTCCTTTGAGATTTCAAATAAAACTTGCTTTGCATGCTTGTTTGATTTTTAAGTGACCCATATGATTTCAAACCAAATTGCACTCCTCTCAGTTTATTAAGCAAGAGGGTGTGAGGCAAGTACTCATGTTCAGGTTCAGTAAATCCCAGGTGGCTCTTATTTCATACATATTACAGGGGTCCTAGAATTGTGTTTCACTTAACTAAATCAGAGAACGACTGAGAAGTTCTGATTATAAATGATAATTGATAAATAAAAACAAAACAACTTGATTTGATTTAAACTCATACAACAAAGGAAATATCTTCCTGATAAACATCAACCATTAATTAGGCATGAACCCTCAAAATTGGAGAAAATCAAACACCAATCCTCAAAGCTACTCTCCAAATAGACTTTCTCCTATGACTTGGGTGAAAGAAAATGCAAATTTCACCTTACCCTTAAATCAATTGATCTAACTTTTATTGAATTGTGATTAACCCCTGCCCTGCTGGATGGGCAATGGATTCCCTAACACCTATAGCAGTGTTCATACATTTTTAACCTATTGTAAAGGTTTTATCATATCAAACAGAGATATTAACAAAGAGGAAGGAGAAGAAGAGGAATATCTAAAATTTGAGTCAAGATGACCAAAAAAACTCATTAAATATATGACTGGAGCACAACAGCAAGAACTTAGAACCACAATAATTGATAAGATTAACATTAATGTTCGGAGGTGTTAACTTTAATTTGTAATTATTATGAAAAAGATAACTCTTTCTTAGATGAATGAATAGGGAGGGTAAGTTTCTAAAGAAACTGTGGTGCTGCATTGGTGGTAGAGAGTGACAGGGTTATTTGATTTATCATAAATTGGCCACCATAAAGAGTTTACCTTTTAAACTCTTTGCAGTGGCCAATTTACATTATCAACTTAGTTGATAATACCAGATTACCCTCTTTCTTAGATGTTTCTCCGAAAATTTTGTGTTTTTTTGACACTGTTGAATTTGCATAGTTACTTAGCAATTAATCCTGATCACCCACTGCATGCTACACATAGGAATGATATTAAACACACTAAAAGAAACTCTAAAAGAAACGAGCCAACTAAGCTATTACCTTGGAATTTGAGGCTTCAAATTCCTGTGGAGCATCACATTTACTCAAAAAATAATCTCTTACCAGGCTCTCTAATTCTTGTTTGCACTAGCAATTTTTTTGACAGTGGTGGAGAAATATATCTACAAGTAAAACAAATTAACATCATCTGCATTCAGCTGCAAAACATGCTTACTGTTAGTGTCACTTTCTGATACAATAACTCTACTAGAAATTATTCCTCCATTAGGCAGGGCTCACTTTTTCTGAATTTGTAAGATGGACAGGAATAAGCATGTCAGGTGACTGCAAAAGGGAAGGGCACAAATAATACCACTAGTATAAACACCTTGGTTTTGGCTTTTTTGCCCCAGACACACTCCCAGATAATGGAACAATCACATTGAAACACAGCATTCAATGCATTTTATGAAACTGTGTTTATGAAAATAGGAAAGCAATTACCAAGTTTCATTAAACCTTCCACAATGCAGAGCTTGCTGAATACCTCCTACTCAATCTAGTTTCGAGAGTCATTATTCGAGAGTCAGCACTATTTAAAATTTCAAGCACTGTACAAGCTATCTAGCATTTATTTGCAGAAGTAACTGTATGCAGGCTTTTTATCCAACTGTGCCTAAAAAGAAATTCCCCACCATTTCCCTCCCTGGACTTTTAAGGGTCAGGAAACCCACTTTTCAAAAATTCAGTCAATTCTGATGGCAAGGGCCTACTTCCTTGTGTTAAATTTCTTGATTAAAAAATTAAAAAACTTTTTTTTTAATTCAAAGAAAAAACTAATTAATGAGGTTAACTGGCAAAATATCTTTTTTCTTAATTCTGTGGCCTTGTTCAAAAAAGAAAAAAAATTCATATTCTAAATATAAGAATCAGGTCCACTACCTTGAATCATATGTTGAAAAAAGATAAATTCAAAATTCGAAATTTCAGAGTGGCCTCAAATGATGTGGGTTAGATGAGCACACTTAATTTCAGAATGCTAGACTCTGGGTTAAGGTTTCCAGGTTTATGACCTGGCCAGGTTATTGCGTTATGGTTTGGGCTCTAACTCTCTACATCCAGGAGTCGACATAATCACAAGTAACTGATGAATTATTTAGGGGGGTAGGGTGAATGGCCTGCAGTGGACAAGCATCCCATCCAGTGGAAGTAATACAAAACATATTCCCAGTTACTTTAATTATGATACAGAAACTATAGTAAGAATACTAGCTTACTTTGCAACTAAAAAATATTAGGAAGCAGGAATTAAGAGAAAAAAATACACTTCAAGCAGTGTTATTTGACCTTTGACACTTGATTTGAATGTCACACGTGGTCTCCATTTAATAGTCTTCCAGCCGCTGTAACGCCATTTCTTCAATGTAAACGTCATCAGACAAGTGCTTACATGTACTGAAAGGCATGTGATGCTTAGAATACCGTTTTTTTTCAACTATTATGGTATCATAATCGGTGGTTCTTTTCATTATTTACGACGCCATGTCGGATTTTCTTGAAAATAATTCCCAGTACTTTTCGACTAACAAAGCAAATGCGTCACGCTCTGCGAGAAAACAACAGGCGAAATAACGCGGCAACACGAGGTAAGTGACAACAACGTTTAATTCACTCAGGTCCGCTCACTCTGTCGCCTCCAGAACTTCTTAAAACATGGAGGGAACACAACTGTGCAGACACATCGATATTACTGTCAGGAAACTTTAAAAGAACAATTGTCAACAGTTAACAGTTAACAGTCAATTGTGAACAGTTTCTCGAAAAACCTCCTGAATGTCCCAGCAGGGAGTTGCATTCCTTTGAGAGGAGGTTAGGCAAGTTGTTCTCACTGTTTGGTTCAGTATTTCCTGTTTAGAGTTTCCTTACTCAATATTTTCCTTAGAGGTTGACGGAATGGCTGGGAAGCGATCTCTATTTCCTTACTCTCTCCACGCTGTAACCATGCCGGTGGATAAAACTTCCCCTACACTCAGCCTATTAGACGATGGCACGTGTTACTGTGCCATGAATTTCAATGGGTACACTAAAACTCTAAAAGTAGATAAGTATAGATCGCTGTCCGCTGTTCGACTACACGGAGCAGATCCCGTGCTCTTTTTGACGATTTTCACTCCAGTTGTACGCCTTTGAACAAACAATTAAGAATTACAGTTACATAACGAGTTCACCCATGCTCAAGCCTACTGTGAAGCCATCGGTGACTGAAGTCCATTCTTGCAGAGGTTTCTCCATTTTCGGATGCTTCCTATTAATCTTATGGATCATTGTCTGATGGGTGAGAGAAGGGAGCCAGAACATGCATTGGCCAAGACACTTTGGAGAGGTTTCCCGGGTATAAATGGATTGAAAATACAGGGATCTTTTGAAAAATCTAAGGTCCTGTGGAATGTTTTGGCATATTTTAAGGAAAACTTTGAACGCACAGTTTAGAATTACAGCTAAAGGACGATTTCACCCATGTTCTTGCTCATTGTTCACCTATTTTAGCGACTGAAATCCATTTAACAGCGGTTTCTCCAATTTTATCCCAAAGGATCTTTTTCCCATGCAAAATAATCAATTTGATCCCCCCCCCCGGAAAAACAGTGGTCCAAGAGGACCCCGTGTCAGTGTAAAATTTTACCCTTCATGAGCGGCTGTTATTGATATCGACCATTACAGGAGACTGTATAACAACAACTTTATGTGCACGTCAATATAATTAATTTAATGAAACTAATTGAAGAAACTCATAATTTCACAACGAGATGGAAAAAAATTTTAAAGTGCAAAAATATGTCAAATCAAAAAATAATATACCGGTAAAAATCTTATCAAAATAAATTTAAAAAAACTATCTACTGTACAACAAAAATTTTTGGCCCGAAACATTACACGGTCACATGTTTGCTTGAATGAGTTAAGGCTGGATATTTTGGACGGAACTAGCTTACTGTTAGTTTTGCACAAATGGAGGACTTGGTGCCCGAAAGAATATGCCGTTGGGCATACGGCTTTAAACCTACCTACGTCGCATACACTTAGGTAATATTTCTAAGCGTGTAAAATAAAACCTTAAGGAATATAACATAGCACAGGCTTAGTAACCTTCAATACATATCCACTTTCCTGATGTTTACTTGAATTAATCAAGGCTGGATACCAGAGCCATGGCTAGTTTCTCACAAAGGGGGTTCGAAATGCTTTTTTTGGAATACATGCCGTTAAGAATAGTTTAAAACCTAGGTACAATGTATGTTTCTGAGCAAATAATACAGGCGTTTTCAGTTAAAATGTCTGAGTAATTTCCCAGTTTTCAGGATTGGCCGTTGCTTTTGAAGCTACCCATGCCTGACTTTGTACTTCACTCACTGAATTGCTCCAAACTGTTTCAAGAACTAGAATTTAAATGATGAACGAGGAATTTGTGATTAAGGACCATGCCACATTAACTACAACAAATCGAAAAGAGTGGTGAACACTGAGGGTGTCGTGTCTAAAGAAACTGTTCTGTTGTATTATTTTAGCCAGTTCGAGCCCTGTGAGACAAGAGCCCTGTGAGACAGGAGCTCTGTGAGACAGGAGCCCTGTGAGACAGGAGCCCTGTAAAGAGTTGAGCTGCGTTAAGCGAGAGGACCCGAGTGCACAATCCAGTGAGAAGCACTACTCAAATAGGGTACGCTTAGTAGCATAGCATCCAGCCCTTAGACTCCGGTTGCGAATCGTCAAAAGACGGCAACTTCTCAGGGGTCTGAGGCTTCCTTGTAAAGCGATCCTGGCCGATATGAATGGATTCCAAGTGTTGCGCACCATCTTCCGGGTTGGGGGTCATAATCCAGTTAGTCAACAGAACTTGTTCACCATCGGCGCCTCCTTCTTTGATGCAACGTCCGGTCCAGGTCGCGGTATACCGTCCATTCTACACAGCAAAATTTTTTTAAAAATGTAGTCAATTCCTACTTCAATGGTCATGAACATGACGTGTTAACCTCTAGCTTAGTCAAACTAATGAGATATTAACGTCAAATTCTCGATATTAAAAAGGCAAAAAGGTTCTAATCTACACACAAGCTCAGTGTCCATTCTGTCGGAGTTTATCCCGGTTTCATACCGACCAGAAATATTTCTACTATTCCTAAAAGAGTGTAAGTTCATCGCTGGTCTACCCCCTTTCCCCCTCAAACATTTAGTTAATCTTCTTAGACAGTTCTTTGGTACCACTGTATTCTCCTAGGATGGCAGAGGTACTGTGAGGGTCAAGTATCTTAGTCACTGACACAGAACAAAAAATTCTCAAACAAGAGTCCAGCACGATAACCAGGAGGTTACAAAGTTTAACCATGACCAGTAAGACTCCTGCAAAAACAATGTAATTCTCTTACTTACCTGAAAGTCGACGGTAAAGCGAAATCGAGAAGCGTGTTCGTCTTTTCCCACAAAACCAGTCAATTTTTCTTTGGCAGGTTTAGTACCAGGTGTACAGTTGAAGTAAAATCCCATCAACTCTCCGTTTTCCAGAAGGATGATTTGCATCTTTGAATCAAACTGGTTGTACCAGGTTCCACTCAAGTCACCTGTGGAATATTAAGTACATTAAGAATAATGGGAGTAACTGTAAAATAACTCGACGGAATCAGTTGAACAGGTATACTCACCGCCTGCGGAAGAAAATGCACGGTGCCACAATGACTTATTTATTTTCACGAAGGAACTCTGCTTAGCGCCAAGTGTCAGGTTGTTATGATGACCAGCAAAGTTCTGAAAAAAAAAAAAGTTATCAAGTAAAGATCATAAAAGGAGGACACATCCCTGGGCGTGAAATTCTGTGATGCAACCAAGGTACAGTAATTTTTTTAGTCGCCTAAAAAGAAATAAATAAAAGGGGGGGGGGGGGGGTCGGAGAATTTTGGGGGATCAAATGGATTTCGTCGGAGGGGTCGGTCGTCGCTAAGAGAATATAAAAGTGGGAACCATAGAAAATCAATTGTTAGTGAGAGGGTGGTCATTGGAATACTACAGAGCCTTAGGGAGGGGTTTGATAAAATTTATTGCGGCACAATCAAAATCCTCCGACCCCCCCCCCCCCCCAATGCAAAATGACTAGTCCCTCAGTATAACCCATCCTGCCCCTCCTCTACGGCGTTACTCCTTTAAAAGATTACTCTTCTTTTACTCTCTATGTTTAGAATGTTAGTGACTTCGCAAGATGTGCATTTCGATTTAGTATATGATTGTAAATTTTATCCTGTAAATCTCGAACTCAGGTCACGTCCCTGGCGGTGGACTTGTTTCTATGATTCACGGTAATTTTACGCCAGATATCATGAACTTGGTTGATTTTCGAAAAGCATAGATAATATCACTTCATTCCTGTGTCATGTTCCCAGGTGTAGATAACAACTGCCGCGGTTGTGTCAGAGAATCAGTATAATAATTTCACGCTGGACATTTTGCTTCCTCCTCCCCCCACCCCACCCATGGTCCCCCTCCTCCCGTCCCACCCATGCTTCCCCTCCCCCCGCCCCACTCATGCTTCCCAGCGCGATTTTTTAAGGACCCAAGAAGGACGGTGAGTTTTCAAAACTTATGAATTCTGGACATGTGCATGTTTCTGAACTTACCGTATGTCGCGATAGCGTTGAAACACCAGCTGTCCGACACGGCCTTGTCAAAAGCGGCACAGTTTCCCTGAGCAGATGTCTCCACATTTTTCTTCCTTTACCTACGGAAAAATCTGAAATTAAGACACAGAAAGGATAGTTTGATCCAGATTTGGAAAGAGAGTGGAGGGCTTGCTTACTCCTCCAAAGCTGCCAGAGGATTTTTCATCTTTTCCTTTTTTATTTATTTTGAGGGGATATGTGATAGTATGAAAGAGCGAAACTCTCAGGGGAAGGGATATCAGTCAGCTTTAGCACTTACAGGGGTGGGATTGGAGATCATCAGAGAAAAACTGAATGCTTACTAATAGGATCAAGGAATAAATACAAGGCTCATGTTGGTTTTTTTTGTCTCTATAATTTAATTAAGGAGTGTTGGTAATGCTGCCTAGTTTACCCGAAGGTGATTTTCGTCGTGCTGTTAGCCTTCGAAAGGAATTTTATTTTTCGGGGAACAAATACGACCCAGACAAATGGAAATATCCTGCAATACCATTACGACAAGTTATGATCATGTTAAGTGACCTCTTTCTTAAACGAAGTTAGGTCAGTTTAGAAAAGATTGCTCATTTAGACTTTTGTGAAGATGAGATATCATACTGGATTCAGAATTATCGTTACTGTAGGATTCAAATGAAAGCATCAACATGTAATATTGCTGTTTATTCCAGAAGTATTACCCCAAAAATCACAGTTCCGATGAATAGCTTAGCATAATACTGTTAAAGGAGCAAAATTTTGTTCTTGCTCATTTGTATGACCTAGATTCTTCATTCTTATTCCTTCATCACTAATTTAGTGACTTGAAGGCAGCTTGGGTTACGTTCATTAATTTTTTGGCAACGAAGGTGAAAAGATCAGTTAAAAATCAGTTCACGTGCAATAACAAACTGATGTATGAGCCTCATCTCAAGGATTATAAACCCTCTATTGTTTGCATTTTGCATTCAAACTTACCCTGAGGCAGCGTTCGAAAATACAACACAACTCGCGCCAGACCGACTGTTTCGACTTCACGAGGGCACCAACAAGGCTTCTAGTTTAACAAAGTTGTTCTCATTCGAAAATGGATGTGACGATTTAGACCTTAAGACTTTTATATTTAAAACAAAGGAAAATTGAAACCGAAAGTGCAAACGAAGCTCTTTTGTAAATGACATCATGTGCTTGAGAGCTATTTTAGTAGACTTCAGGACTCAGAGGGTCCGGGATAACCGCACTGAATCGCCGCTGAATCAATAAATGTGTCAGACAACACAATTACAAATGACAGCTGAATGTGCGAGAAAAAAGCATTATAAGAAACGTCCACCTAAGTAATCATCCTAGTATTATCGATCTAATTTAGACCACTCAGGAACGCTAAAAATAGTTAGGGAGCTTCTAAGGGTAAGGGATTAATTGTCAGTTTATTTGGATCCCAAAGAATAACATAACATTGACGACTGATCGAAATACATGCGTTGAAATTGAAACTGAAAGTGCTGAGTAAAGGAAAATCAAAATTTCGAGATCACGCAATCACGAAATTTACTTTTTGTTTAGCAGGAAGTGTGAAATTTTCAGTCATACTTTTCCATTGTTTGTAACTGATATGGATTTTCGATAATTTTAGCAATGATTGTTTTGACAAGCTGCACGCATGATTTAAATCGACGCAACATAACCAAGGGGAATCCCCGCGAAATTTATGACATGTAAACAATACTAAAAATAGATAATATTTTCAAAGTGCGTGTTCGACTACCCACCAAAAAAATTAACGTTAAATGCATTAAACGTATAATAAAACACACTGGCTTATTAATGTATCGCCCTATCATTACTTATCGCCAAAAAGAAGACCGCTCGAAAACGCTGAAAAGAATTATCTATTTCGATTATACTCTCGACTGCAATTTCGAGCGGAAAATGAAAACATCCACTTTTGAGAAAGCTTAGACCAAAAGAGAGAAATCACGTTAACCTAGATAGTATCTTCTCCTCTTGGTTACTTTTTCCCTCACTTTCTTGGTTTACAAATAACAATTTTACTCTTTCGCTTCTTTAGATCCCTCGCGAAGCATCAACAATGCAAGATTGCTAATTCCGAAGTCGTCTCGCAGAATTTTACGGTTCCAGCGACAGTTCTGGTAATGATATTGACTTTTGAGAAATCTGAATGTTAAATAAACCAAAACTACGACCTAATTTTGCTATCTTAGACAAAGGAAACGCAAGTTGAAAATCATGGCACAAGTTGTCGAAAATTCAACACTTAATCGACTGGAATTGGACCAGAAGCCCCTTACTTCAATAGGAAGCTGGCGAGATCTGATAAAAAAGAGTAAAATAATTTACCTTTGATTGATGACTAAGTCTTTCAAACAACCTCCTTGAAAGATTTCCCTGATATTGTGTCTATGACGTTCAATGCTGCTCTGATGAGCTCTACTTTGCTTAACCTATAAAACGTAACTACACGGCCTATAAATTATTAAAATATGCTGCAATTATCCTTTTTTCCGGCCGATTATCCAATGAGACCGTTGACACTTCAGAATTTAATTGAATTTCACGCTGTAAGGTTCCAAAATTACAGAATTTTCAGAAACGCTGACCAAGCAATAACTTTTGATCTCTGCCCAAACATATTTCATCTTTATCGTGTGAGAAATGTCTTCTGTAAACAAATTTTTTTCTAATGACGCATCGGGGTTTGGCCAGAAAGTCAACTTTCGGTTTCATGTTTTCCATACTTGCGACTCTTTCGCTATTTTCCGGGTGTTAATTTGAAACACTACAACAACAGAAGGAAATTTCGTGATTTGATCAAAGGCCAACTCATAATAGATGGATATTTCACCATTTGAATATAGATTTATTGTTTAGTAATGCATTCCCCTTTTAACGAAGTGATAAACTACGCTGTAAGTGATGGTAAAGACCCCAACCATTACTTCCTGTTTCTCCTTCAAAGCTGAGTGACACGCACAGTTAATTTGAACATCTCTGTCTGTGTAATAAATAAAGCCACGAGGAACAAATTCAAAACGAATATGTGCTGGATGATGCTTTGCAAGAATCAGCCTTGGTTAACAAAAGAGATCTAGAGCAAGTTGGAAGTAGAATTTTCTAACCTGTTAAAATTATAGTGAAGCTTGTAGATTGCTATGCCAATACAACCAAACTCATGTAAGGCTTGACTGTTGTAGGCCTTCAAAACACAAAAACAAAGAAAGATCACATACATTGTATAACCATGGTTTATTTGGTTTATAGTTCTTGTCAATAATAAACACAAGTGATGGAGCATTGAGAAATCTACAGCAGAAAGAGCAAATACAAGATTTAAAACTTGCTAAGTGACAGTTAAGAATGAAATCTGCATGATTCGCCTGTCAAACTTCTTCTTAAAGGAAGAAAAATTTATGCAGGAGATTCACCCCTAACTCCCCACCTCCCAAACAAAAAAAAATAAACATATTTCTTACCAAGAAATTTGAAAGAACAAATTGGGTAGCTCACTGTGAGAATTTTGCATCTTCATTATTTTTAAAATAGATCATTCCAAAGGCAGATGTAATCCTTAAGTACCTCAACAATTATAGCCTTCTTCCCCCAAAGAATGGTAGTGAACCCCTAGAATAAACCTTTTCAAAGCAACATTTTCCAGACAATTTGAATATGTATGGCCCAGATTCATAGTGATCCATGAGGTATAGATTCATAATATAACCAGAACTGTAACATGGAGTAATTAGACTAGCTGATACTGTAAAGACTTCTGGGTCCCACCCTATACCTTTACTCCCTTATGAAAAAAAAAAAAAAAAGAAAAGTGGGTTGAGGTTAAAGCCTACAATTGAGCCAAGTCACTCATTTGGCTGTAACTTATCCTCATACCCATAGCATAAAACAACCAGAAAGTACAGCTAATCCCCACTGGGTGGAGTGCTTGCCCATCCCAGGATACTCCTCACATTGCAACAGGTTTTCCTGACAGCTTGCTCCTACCCATTTGTCCACCTGGGTAGAGAGAGGTAGGGTGAGAGTAAAGAATCCTCCCCAAGAATGCACTGCAATGATGGCTCTTACTTGGCATAGAAGACACAGTATATGTCACACTATTGTTTTTATTGTTTTCATTGTTTTCTTATTTCCAGTTGTGATGAAATTCTACTGTGACGAATACTGTGTCTTCTACACCAAGTAGGAGCCCCAATGACCTAGTCAGGTACAGAACCTGGTCAACTAAAGGCTCAAGTACTAGTTTTTCTTACCTGGTTCAGCAAAGAAATGAATGGGAAAGTCCACAAGATTCAGCCAGGAGGTTGGTCAGTCAGTTAGTAAGTCAATTACTGGTAGTCAGTCTGTCAGTAAGTTAATAAGTCAGTAAGTAAGCCAGTCTCTCAGATACTTAGGTAGTCAGCTTGTTCATCCATCAGTCCATCTATTCATTTGTTCATTTTCTGTTCAGTCAGTCAACCAGTCAGTTGGATAGTCAGTCAGTCAGTCTGTCTCTAGTCAGTCAATCAGTCAGTTGGCCAGTTAAACTGCAAACAGTCCTGCACTCAGTCAGTCAGTCAGTCAGTCAGTCTGTAAGTCAGTTGATCACTCCATCCATCCATCTGCCATTCAGTAATTATGGACCAATCTAACCTGATCTGATGAGGAAAAGAAAACAAATTAAGGAAGAAGAATTTTGGTTTAGTGGTGACAGTCAACTTAAATAGAAGTAATTCAAACATTGAAAGACCTCTGAAATTACTAACATGAATCAGATATCAAAAACGGACACATTCCGAACATTGAGTCGACGAGCCCATCGTCCCAATTTGTTTACAGTGATCAGTCATTTAAGCCTTTTTTTTTTTTCTGGAAGGACTATTGTTATTAAAAAGGAATGAGTTTCCATAAGTTTCTTTCAAGGAGGGCGGGAAGGAGTAGGATGCCGGCAAAAGGAGAAACACAAGAACATAAATGGCAGTCAAGACTCGGTAAAAGGAAAACAAATAGATATGATGAATAACGCAAAATGAAGTGCAAAAAAAGGAGAATGGAATGCCGTATCGGCCTAGCGCAGAAGGAAGCGAGAAAGAGACAGAATAGGGAATGAGAAGATTTCCCTCAGAGGCCGCGATCAAAGAAAACACAAAAAAGAGAAAGCAAAACGAAACACTGACCCAATACGGGTAATAGGAAATATATAATGAACGAACTAGGAAAGATATTAAGCTAGGTAATAACATCAACAGGGATTATAACATGCAAAGTAAACATTGAAACATGATTAACCCAAGATCTTTAATCTTTTCTCTCTAACTGTGATTATTTGAAATAACACTGATGGAAAAAATATTTAATTTTTTATGACATTAATTTAACATTTAATTTTTTATGACATTAAAATAACTCAAGAAACTTTATTTCGCTCAATTAACGAGGATTTCACACCAGGAATGAATATACGCAAAAACTAAATAGATTAAAACGAAAAAAAGCCAATCGTGATCCATTCAAAAAGCAAAAGTCAAATTAATTTGCTATAATAACATAAACAGAAAGGTGCATCTAACAATTTCAAAATGCATGCAACATTAATATTGTGATAAGGAATATCGTCAGTACTTGTAAGAGTAATGTGACTAATTCCTTATTCTTTCTTCTCTGCTGCCCTTATGACAAACAACTATTGCATAAAAGAGAGCAAGGGAGATCCTTCTCAAGCATTCAAGAGGTAATACCATCCCAATTCTCTTCAACTGGAGCCTTCATGCTAACAGCAGTAATCGTGCGAAGGCTAATAGTTAAAAATCGCTGTGCATACTTTTTCTAAGACAACAGAAATCTATTTGATTCTACCGCCGCCAAGAACTGGATGCTAAAGCGTAGCTTCGTCATAATGTTAAAAAAAAATTTAGTTATTGCCACAATTTATACAATCAGATTTTCATGCTGACCCTATCCTTTTCCTGCCTCAAGAGAGATCGCAAGGCAAACTAAAGGAATATAAAAGGTGAATTCAAACTAACAAGTTTCCCTTGGCAGTGTAGATGGAAAAACACGCACTTTCGTCGGTTTTTGGGAGGGAAAATGAAAAAAAAAAAAAAAATGAAAAAAAACCGTTTGTGCCAAGCTTGCGACTAAAGGAATTGAAAGAATCTCTCTTTATTCCAACATCGAGCCCCAAAAAAAGCCGATAGGGATGTTGTGGAAATATCGACTCCGGCATGTTTTTTGTAGCTAAAGCTCTTAAGAAATAAACAAAGAAAAATGAAGTTGCCAGGGAAACCTAATTCACTCTCGCTACAGCATGTTACTATCAATGTCTTCTGTGCTATTCTACAAGATTTACGTAACTAACTCTATCAGCCAACCCGGATTCTTTCGCCTAGGCCTCTGTCTTCTTCTCTTCAATGGTGGCATAGCGATTTTCAGAATCTTCGATATTTGTAGGATCTTTAGTGAATGGCACACCATAGGTTGGGTTACTCATAAAAGTTTTTTCGGTTGCTTGCTGTGTGGCGTTGTTGTTGTCCAAGGATCCAACCCCGTTGACTTGCTCTTGTCTGGATATCACCGATCCACTTCTGTGGTGGATGGATTCATACGTCGTGTTTTCCCCGACATACCCTGGGTTTTCAAATGTAACCATAGAATTGGCTCTGGGGTGCACAAAGTCACTGTCCAAATATATTTCGTCTGTCCTTTTCCCTGTATGATTTCTTTTGCTGTAAGACAAATCGGACATATCTTAAGAAAAAAGGAAACAACCGCAACAACAGTCGGCCATTCTTTATAAATGACCTTCTGTCATGTTTATTCTCTCCATTTTCAAGTATAGAAATAAATGAAATTTCCAATGCAGTTACAGTTTATTGGGACGTCTCCGAGCTCCAAGGGACTACGTCGCGATGTTTCGTGTTATTTTTTCTGTAGCAGGAGTAAGTGATTTATAATAGAATGAAACAATAAAATACTGAAAAGCTTTCTAAAGTACACTGAGACTCCAAAGCGCAAGAAGGTGCAGAATGGAATATAAAAAGGAAGGAGAATGACAAGGACGAAAAAGATTAGCAGGATTGTAAATGTCAAAGCCAAAATATGTTGGCGTACTTCAAAATGACTGGTCGATTGACTGATTAATAAAAGAAAATAACTTCTTTTGAAAGCCTCACCGCATCATTTGGTAAACGAAGAATACCACGATTAGCACCAACAGAACAACAGTGCCTCCTAACCCAGCAACAATTGGCACGTTTAACGTCTCTTTATCCTGAGTAGACCTTTCAGCATTTGTTGGATTCTCTACCTGTCTTTTGCCTTGAAAAAAAGTTAGAATGTGATAATAGTTTAAACGTTTACAAGTGTCTGTGATACATATCAGGTCCTAAGTTTTGATTGGTGCACAGGCCCTGGTATCTAAGCTCATATACCGCACGTACCTCAAACATGGTATTAAAAAAAGAAACAACTCCTGCAATGTTTGACACAAATGTGGATATATTATATAATAATCGTCGCCAAACTTAGTAAAGTGCATAAAGGGGGCAAGTTTCTAAAGAAACTGTGGTACTACGTCAGTGGGAGAGTATAACAGGGTAATTTAGTGTGAACAACTGAGTTGAAAACGGAAATTGACCACCGTAAAGAGTTAACGTTTCGAGCATTAGCCCTTCGTCAGAGCGATTGCAATTGCCAATTTACATTTTTAACTTAGTTGTTAACACTAAATTACCTGTTAGTATATAGTGTACAAGGGAAGGAATCATACCGCTTGGAGCACTTCATATAAAGTCTGTGATATAGGCTTTGTGAAGGAAGGGTGGGCGAAACGAAAATCTATTCCTTCGAAATCGTTAAAACGTTCCGGTAGATATCGAGAATTTTCGGCACATTGACTGAAAATTAGGGTCACACAAATAAGCTAAAGTTAACCACCCAATTGATGACTCAAAAATGGAGGCCAAAAAAAAAAAGATGTGAAAAAATAAACGTGACTTAAATCGGCGCAAAGTTTTCAAGGCAGCCTTACTTCGATTTTTTAGGATAACATATTGAAGGGGTGGCTTATGAGAATTAGCTCAGTTTGTAACCATAACGCTTCCTTTTGTCACGGTCATTGACCAAGCTACAAGCTTTGAAATCCCTAAATTTCTGAAACTCTGCATTTATTGATGTAGAAGTCGGAGTCTGGAGACAGAAGTGTGTGGTTCTCCATAGCAAAGGAACCCAGAGGAGATACTAGCTAGTCGTCCATTAACCTACAATAGATCTCAAACTCTATGGTATGTCTTGCTTTCATATTATTAAAAGAAACTGGCTGACCGCCTTTTTCCAGAGAAGCGCGATTAAGGTTAAAAGTGTTATTACCAATCCTAATGATCGTGCCTCCGATGGCTGCCCCAAGACTTTCTTCACTTTTCTGGAGTATTTGTTCCAGTGTAGCACGAGGTACAGGTTCAGGAACCTGGCCTTCCTCAGATGGAAATAAAACAGCTACTTCTACTTTCAAAGTATTTTCCCCACTAATGGAAAGTCCAAGTATTTTGGCGTCGGAAGCCACGAATTTCTTTTCCGAATTAACATCTCGTTTTGACATCCTGCAAGTGAATTTTAATTCACACTTATTTAAGGAAAAGCCTAAAATGCGGTGGTAGGGGGAGGGGAGGGGGGGTTTGAAAAAATTCGCTGATTGACAGATCTGGTCTGAAGGAGGTGTTGAAGGTGTTGATATTAATAATAAGACTGTCAAAAATTTCCTCTGACGTAAAATTCACGAATATGCGAGCGTTTGTCAATCAGATAAAGGAATTCGTTTAATCTGCATTTTGATTTTTTTTCTCAAGTTTTTTTAAATAAAGAAGGTCAACTCTCCAATGCAAGGAGGGCAAATACATAAATCAGATCCTACCATTACCTTGCACATTCTTCATCTCCGCAAAAAAAACCCGTGCAAGCTTTTGCCACTGCAGCTCGGAAGTTATACGTTGTCCATTGTGCCTAAACAGAATTCAATAAAATGAAAATAGGATTGTGCTATCTGGTGAGAAGTTTGTTCAAGATAAACACAACTTGAGTTTTATTTAGCTCCTGGCGCTATTCATTTAGAGCTGTTGTTTGTAGAAAGTGGAAGAGATGAAAGCGAATCCACCGAAACAAACTTATTTGGTGACAGAGCAAAGGATCCGACATTGGAAATTCAGTTCCAAGTCCACTTTAAAAAAGCTAAATCTTTTCCAGATCTAGATGCGGTTCGTAAGGAAGCAGTAGCCATTGTTTTTTCTAGAGCTCATACGGTTATTGGATATTCGTCAACCAAATGGGGGAAGGGTGTCAGCAAGAAACAAAACGCAGCATCCTTACCTCGTTTTGAAGATTTACCTCGACTTCTACGGCGCTTGAACCTAAAATGAGAACAGCATTCTTAAAAGTACCTCTTGCAATTACATTGATGTTACTGAGAGATATCAAACGTTTCACATGATGTTATGAAGTCCTTCTAACAAGCACTAATTTTATTTCTGGGCAGCTTCTTCACTTTCATTTTGAGTTTTGCAGCTAACTTTTGTATTGATCTAGAACCTGTGTTATGATTTGCATCTTTTGTCCATACTCGTGTTTTCTTACCCTAGTTGATCTTTTATGACTACTGACACAAAGGGGAGTAAGATATCCTTAGTACCTCTCTAGAATAGGAATTCTTACAATCTAGCCTGTAATTTACTCCGTTTTTAGTTGAAAAGTTCTCATTTTCGGCCTGTTCCTGCATAAGTTCTTGCCCAAAATTGTGGTGCATGCGGTAGATCTAAGGACGACGAAAATGCGATTACAGCAGAGCACGGCCCAGATAGCTAGATTACATGTACATCTCTACCATCTTCCCCGCATACTAATTCTCTGTGGTATAAGGGAACAGATGACCTGGTTTAACCAAATCGGCTTGATAAACAAGAGTACAAGCTCAATCTAATCGATTTACGCTTACCAACGTAAACAAGGCAGAGGTCCCAAACATAATACTTCGGACACTCGCAAAAATAACCAGGGATTACACAAGATCCTCCATTTTTACACTTGTTCGAACGACAATCATAAGGACCTGGAGGAGTTGATTGTTGTCCGGTGGACGACTGCTGTGTGGTGGCTGACCGCTGTGTGGTGGATGACTTCTGTCTGGTGGATGACTGCTGTCTGGTGGATGACTGCCGTCTGGTGGATGACTGCCGTGTGGTGGATGACTGCTGTGTGGTGGATAATTGCTGTCTGGTGGATGATTGCTGTCTGGTGGATAACTGCTGTCTGGTGGATGACTGCCGTGTGGTGGATGACTGCTGTCTGGTGGATGACGGCTCTGTGGTGGCTGACTGTTGTGTGGTGGCTGAGTGCTGTGTGGTGGCGGAGTGCTGTGTGGTGGCTGAGTGCTGTGTGGTGGCTGAGTGCTGTGTGGTGGCTGAATGCTGTGTGGTGGCTGACTGCTGTGTTGTTGTGGCTTCAGGCGTACTTGAAGAATGTGGAGAATAGAGGCGGACTGATTTCGGAGAAAAAAGATTCTGATTAGACATAAATAACAGTAATTCGTCATCTGAAGAAGGGCTAACGCTCGAAACGTCAGCTTTGTAACTCTTTGCGGTGGCCAATTAAAGTTATCAACTCAGTAGATAATACTAAATTACCCTGTCATAATCTCTCACCGACACAACACCACAGTTTCGTTAGAAACTTACCCCTTTAAATAAAGAATAACTTCCTTTGGGAGGAAAATTCTCATGGACGTTATTTGTTATGAGAGGAAAAAACTTTATGCACTCGACGCTTAAAGTAAACTTGCCCGAAAAAAATGTACGAGTACAGTGTGTTTGGCATTAACAATCGGACGGTATGTACTGAGCTTACTCGTCGAGTAAAGGAAGCTGTCGTTCAACTGTCGTTGCTTTGTTTTGTGTGGACCTGACTTGGAAAACGTCTGGCAAGGGTATATTTGACTGAAATTCTCGATATAGTTAGTCGAAACCAAACGGCCATCCTCAAGTAAACCACTTACCAGAACTAGAGCAATTTTCACCGGGTTGCAGGTAGTCTGGACACGAGCACCGATATCCATCCGGTCTCAAAAGGCACAGGTGAGAACACCCACCATAGGACTTAGAACAGGGGTGATCTGGTGACGAAGAAACTTCAATATAGTCAAGCGCTCATTACCATGAGAAATGCAAAGTGACCTGTTTCCTTTTTTTGATAGCTTTTGATTTGATCTCCTCCAAATTTAAACGAAAAAGTAGGAGTCCACCTCCAGCTCCTAGTATACCTATGTATACAGTAGTTTGGTGTTTGTTAATCATTGATTGGAAACTAAGTTACTAGTTTTCATTCTTTGCCTCAAACTATCATGATAACTTGTACAAACTAAGAGAACATAAGCTTTTGTTGAGCTTTATCCGCGAACTGTATGATTACGGATTTAATTTCAAGCTAGAACGCAAGATAAGAATGAGTCTAGAAATATTCCGAATTATAGAGAATATATACCTTTTTTCATGCTCTTAATGTTCATTATTTTTCATATTCCGTCACACCATCTCTCTTTTTCAAAAAGTTGATAATTGCACAAAATTATTTCTGGGGTAAAACGCCTTCAGTTGAGTAGATTAGTAGTAAGGAAACCATTAATGATTTTTTCACAGTATCCAGAAGGCTGAAAAAAATAGCCATTCCCTAAAGTTGACGGCACTATGGAGGTCACTTCAAAATGTCTCTAAAGGAGGTGACTCAGGAGAAGACAAAAAAGACATAAAGCTAGGGTGTTAGAAGTTGCTTACCTGGGAGAGGTTTATTCCTATCATAAGCATGTATATACATGAGTCGACCAAGGCCCTTGGCAACAACTGTCATGTTTGAAAGTGTCTTCTTTTCCGCTCGATTAACAACATATAATCTCAGATCCGTCCAGTACAAGTGATCTTCGAGCAGCGTCAAACCAAACGGATATGGTAATTTAGAACTATCTTCCATCAAAGTTGTTATGGTGTGACGTTCAAAATCATAGTATTCAAGGACGTTAAAGTATGCGTCTACCCAGTAGAGCCGATTATTTGCTTCATCTAAAGTGAGACCATTTGGCCAGTATAATCCTCTTTTTACCAATATTTGCCGACTGCTTCCGTCCATGTTAGCAACTTCAATCTTAGGCACAGTACTCCGGTCACACCAGTACATCAACCTTAAAAGCAGCAAAAATCAAGAAAGTCGCATATCTATGGCAAATGTTCCCGCTTGACGAGAATGGCTGATGGCGAAAGAAGAAGAGGTTGTGATGGAATCTCTTAAACAGCTCTTGTGGTACATCAGTAAAGTGAGACCAGGGGATTATAAGGTTGGTTGGGGTTAGTCTCTTAGTTAGACATAAAGGTGTGCGAATTTTTTCTTGAAACAAATTGGCACTGATATACCGTTCTGCAGACTCTCGTTAGCCAAAACTTACCTACTAAGAGCTAAGAGCTGAGAGCACACCAACTGTTTACGCCTAACGGTTAAAATTTTGGCCATTTCACGGCTGCCGTTAGCCCAAAATGACACATAATGACGGATTGTAAAAGGGAAAAATGTTTACGGTTAACTTTTTTTCACGACTATCGGTTTAAATCGGTCAATTTTACGCCTAACGGCTAATGGTTAACTCCATCGAGACCCTCGTTTAGAAGACTATTTTGAAACTGTCTTGAGACCACTAATAATGAAAACAAATTGCTATTCTTAACAAAAAGGTTACAAGGTTTGTTTCTTTCCCTTTTATTTCCTGGGCAGGACAGGCTTTCGTCTGTGAAAAAAACAAAATGATCCAAAGGCATGCATGGGAATATAGAACTAAAGTAGTAAACCTCTTTTTTAAATATACTAATTTTTTTTGCAATAGAGTGTACAACAAATAACGTGATTCCTAAATAATTGGTTCAACAAGATCATCTAATAAAAAAAAATAGATTAACGTGCTCATCAGAGTACAAAAGACCATTGTACCTGGTGACCTCGTCCAATGAATAAAAAAACCAAATACCATGTTCTCACAATACGCGCGATTACTCACCGAATTATTTTATGCGCAATGCAGGATGCGCAGTGCAGGATGCGTTGTGTATTACAGAGGAATCACCTGTGAGAGACAATGACTAGGTAAAAGTATTTACCCTTTAGAAAGATCAAGAATTATATCCCTTGGGTTGTCTAGATCCTTGTCGATCAGTACTTTCCTCATGTTTCCGTCCATTCTGCAGACTTCGATCCTTTTAGTGGAAATGTCACTCCAATAGATGTTTCCTCCTACAGGGTCAACAGCAAGTCCATAAGGATTATACACATTTACAGAAACGAGAACTTCTGGTGATGTCCCATTTATGAATGCCCTTCTGATACTGTTTAGGCTGACGTCTGTCCAGTACACTCTATTGTCTGTAATGTCCATTCCAAGTGCAACTGGTCGATACATGAAGGCTCCTATCGGCAGAGCTTTGACAAAAAAATTGGATTCATCCAAATCGAGAATGTAAATTTCGGCATTCCAGTCATCAGCAAACAGTAAGAATTTCTGAAAAACTGAAAGAACAATGCTGTTAGCTCAGCGAGCTGAATACAGTCAAAATCATCATTTAAATTCACTGCAGTAACTGATAGGAAATTGAAATTGAAACGCAAGAGTAACGCTGTAACGCGAGAGTATCGCTGCAATTCTAACGATAATACAAGAATTGGATCTTCTCGTAGTAAAGCTGTTTATTTACATTATGAAAGTTTATAGAGTTAAGAATTTGACTAGTTTGTTAGAATGTGGCATGTGTCTTACTGTATGTCTGTGGGATACAGGTTTTCTCATCTTTCCACAGTTCGAGATTGTCGGGGCATGCGCATTTGTATCCCCTCGGTCTCAGAAGGCAGAGATGAGAACATCCACCAGAAGACAAGGAGCAGGGATGGTCTAAAAATAGAGTCAAAAGAAATATTTGTTAGTTTAAAATTTATAGAAAATAATCGTGAAAATTGGACACACTTAGCAAAAACGTACGCGGAGAATGTATATTTTTCCATTATTAAGGAATGAAAAGTCAAGCGGTAGTCTCCCGGTGCGACTGCCTGGAGTCGACAAAGAAAGAAATAGCGAGAGGTTGTATTATTATAAACTTGTTAAATAGTGTAACTGCTGGAGATTATTTCATATCATTAATATTGAAACGAACAGATGTGTAAAAGAAAGAGAGAGAGAGAGAGAGAGAGAGAGAGAGAGAGAGAGAGAGAAATTGAGAAATGATCAAGACTGATTGATACCTGGAAAAGTCTGATTCCTGTCATAGGCATGTATATCCAATGGTTGAGACAAACCGCTAACGAGAACGGTTGCATTTGACGGAGAGTCTTTTGGCGACTGATAAACAACACCCGAACTTGAATCGGTCCAGTAAATTTTATCTTCGAGCAATGTCAAACCAAATGGGTTCGATAATACATATCTGTCACGGAACAGAGATGTAATCGTATGACGCTGTAAGTCGTAGTATTCCAAAATATGAAACCATGCGTCTACCCAATAAAGCTTGTTATTAGCACCATCCAAGGTCAACCCATTAGGCCAGTAAAGCCCTCTTTTAACCAGTGTGCTTCTATTATTTCCATCCATGCTAGCGACCTCAATTTTGTGGCTGGTACCCCAGTCGGACCAGTACATCAAACTGTATTTAATTAAAACAGAGGGAATCGATTATTACAAGTTGTGAAACCTACGAGACTAAGTTCGCGACGGAGTCGAAAACAAGCCTCAACTTAAGTAAACTAACATCTTATTAATGATGCAAAAGATACTCTTATTTCCCTCGACATAAAAAAAGACTTTGATTGGGAGATGACACATTCCAACATTAACCATTCTTAGAACAGATGAAGACGGTGATACTATGAGTCAATGAAAAACGACAAATTTTTGCACCAATTCGAAACGTGCAAGAAAATTAAGCTTTATTAGGCAGGAGTATGAAAAAGGTGGAGACAATTCACAATGCAAGTGATCGATGAGTCGCGCTTTAGCTAGAAAATTTACTGTGGGTAAGTGCTGTTTGAGGTTTTCTAAAGTTAAGATTTGGTAGTTCAGACAAAACAAAATTTGATCCACAAGCACTTCCAAAAAGCTGTTCCTGAGCAGTTGTAGGGATTTAAATTTCATTAATTTTGACCAAATTCATTCTTTATAACCAGCGTTCCCGCCCCCCTCCTCGCCCCGCCAAACTGCAAACCTAAAGATAATCTTACCCTTTGTCGATATCCAAGATTATATCTCGTGGATCATCTAGGTCTCGGGTAATCAAGGTTTTTCGTATTGATCCATTCATTCTGCTAACTTCAATTTTGTTCAGAGAATGATCAGTCCAGTAAATATTTCTTCCTACTGGATCAACCGCCAGCCCATAAGGATAATAAACTCCTCTGGAAATGACAGTCTCTGAAGACGATCCATTGATAAACATCCTAGATATTGTATTCAAGCTTGTATCCGTCCAATATATTCTGTCTTCTGTACTGTCGAAATCAAGTGCCGCAGGTCGACGCATACGATGGATATGTGCCATTGGTACCAATTTGGCGCTTGTGTTCGATTCGTCGAGAGATAATGTATATATTTGGCTCAGACGACCATCAGCGAAAAGTAATATCTTCTGAGGTGCTAAAAACAAGAACCGTAAATTATTAAACCTTAGAACAGTTTAGCAAACTATCTAGTTCAAGAGGGACCTGATATTAAGAGATTTACAAAAGCGCTGAAAAATTCAAATTTTAACGCCAAAAAAATTTACTTATTAATTTTTGATAATGTAAATTGTATTTGAGTAGCTAAGGGGTTGAGGAGGACCGGCTTTACCATTTAGTCAACCATGTGATCTCCCTTTTCAAATACATAACTACTTTTTCCCTTTGCATTTAAATCATTACAAGGACTAAAAACGTATCCTATTGGGAGTGGCTTGATCAATCCTTGCAACATGTTAGGCACTGTGGCTAACACCCCTGCATCGATTTCAGGCGTCAGTCTAGAATTCGTGCTATTTCAGATAAAACACTTCATTGGCCGAGGCGCTCTATGCTGCAAATATAAAAATGCATGAAATTGAAATGTTTATTTTGATTTTTGAAACTTTACGACGCTCTTAATACAAATGACATAAAAATAAAAATTTGGATTCTTGTATCTTTAAGGAGTTTGTGGTGCATTTAATTACCGTCATGTTTGCAAGTCTTCCCATCTTCTTCAAGGGTAAAGTGAGCTGGGCATGCGCATGTACTTCCGTTAGGAGACAACAAACAAATATGACTGCAATCACCAAGGCAAGAAGAGTTTCCTTCTGTTAAAAGAAAGATATCGTTTAATTTACTACATTCAGACACTAGTTTTAATGGTAAAACGATCTGGATTTTGAAAAGAAGTTTTCAGGATCGTGGAGCCATTCTTTGGGACCTTAATGATAGCCCACAAGGTTCTAAAGCCAGCCATTCGGTCCTTCATCGCATAATATTTCAATGATGTGTGTACGCTTAGGTTCTAAAGGCATGATTCACCCTTATGGTTGGGCCATTAAGATTCCATATGCACTCACGTAAAAAGTGGAAATAGTTAGTGTCTCAGGTACACTAGTGACCTCATCGACATGAATTCTTTGAGGCGCGTTCCAACGAATGCAGGCTTTAACTACCAATACGATAAATTTTCGCAACAAATATAAGCTATGTGGATCAAAAATGTGCTAGAGGTTAGACAATCAGAGAAATTACATGAAATTTTCGAAAATGGTGTAAACTGGAGTATTCACAGAGCACTTATAGATACGCAGTGCCACTGTACTTAGTTAAAGTTTCTTAACTCAATCTCACAACTACGTTGAGCGTGTGTAAATGTGGAGAACACGAAAAAGGGATGATATGAGTAAAATGATGAAAGTTAGCTATATACTCATAATGGGGAAACCACCATCAATTACAAGAAATTAACTTGCGAGAAACGGTAGCGAACCGTATAGTCTTTAATTTGTACTCCTCTGAGACCGCCCCTTGATATTTCAATTGGCTCATGCGCAATAGAACCACCCACTGAAAAATTTCCCGACGGACTGCTTTGCAAGTTGTAAGTCCTCGTAACACTTAAGAGCATGTATGGGAACTTGCTTCCTTCAACCTCGGAAGGAATTACTCAAGAACTTACAAGAGTAACGCGGCGACAATTTGAATAAGACTCTGCTAGTTTGCTGAGTGGACAAACAAAAAAAGACCTAAACCAAACAAAAGGGACTAATGATGGAGAGCAATGCAAACGATCAACTGGAGTTCCAAATTATATAACTATGAAAAATTTGGACTAGTATTTAAAGATGTGTGCAAAATGCGATATTGCTCATTTAATTTATTTTCACCTGTTGGAAAGGGTTCACTAAGGTTATATCCACGAATGCCTTTTAGCGTTCCAGTACCGCTGATGAAATTGGTGACACCGCTACCAGTCTCCTTATCGGCTCGATAAACACCATTATGATATCTATACCGACCCGACGTCCAGTACAAGTAATCTCCGAGGAGGGTCAAACCAAAGGCACGATATAGGTTGTAAGAGCTTAGCAGCACCACCCTCTTATTTCGATTCACATCCAGATATTCTATTTTTCGGTACCCTGCATCGATCCAATACAAGCGGTTTCTCTTTCTGTCAAGTGTGAGACCGTTTGGCCGATACAGTCCTGAGCTAACGATAACGACACGTTTTCTGCCTGTCATTTCAGCCTTTTCGATTTTTGCGTTAGTGCCCCGGTCTGTCCAATACATCACTCTATAAACAAAACATGTTATGCAAAAATGTTATGCAAAACATGAGTAGTAAGCGACTTGTTGACAACTTTGACTAAATGAAAAAGAATCAAAGATAATTATTAATAAACAAACAATTGTACTTTGCATTAAAGTTCACGCTATTCAATCTCTCTACCTCATTCCACGGCTTAGAATAAAATACGCACGACTATTTTGTGAGTTGCATTGTATTTTTCCGAGCACGGTAGGAGCGAGGGAAAATGCGAGCAATATTATGACCTAATTTGCTAAAATGAAGTAATTGTGGAATAACAGTAGAGTGATTTAGCAAGAGGACGGGAACGTCATTTCAGAACGGGAAAGCGCGCGGATAGTCTGGACACGACTCTATTTCGACTTCCGGTGTTAGCGTTGCCGTTTTCACCAACAAGTTCAGGACGTCATTACGCTGGTTTTCCCGTCGCAATCAAAACGCCTGGGATTTGCATAAATTTTGCGCTCATAAACGAGTTGTGCTTTTTGGAATTATTTCAGAACTCATTTCAGGATAACCTGGTCCCTTCCCTTGGTTTATTCGGTGTATTTTGGGAAAATTTACCGCTTCATTTATGCTGAATTCCCGAACGGAAACACAATCGTTGGCAAGCGCCGGATCCAAGATTTTAGGGCTCAGTACTCTTGTAATTGAGCAAGGCTTAGAACAGCGAAAGGGCTGTTCTTTAATACATTTCTTTAATCCTGTACAAAAACTCTGAGAATGGAACGCTGTTAATTATATCATGAATCAATTCATCAATAAATTTAACTTGCTTCATGTTGAAGTTTATCAAAATGAAATATCACGACGCTTACCTACTGTATTATTCAGTGTTATTTGTTGTTATTGTCGTTTCTACCGTGATTGAAAACTTTTCTGCGAATTGAAAGTCAGAGATGAAAAAAGATCGAGAATAGCTCAGGTATGCACTTTTTCATGTTTGAAATTTTTGATCAGCGCCGGTGAAAACTAAGACAAGAAAGTCATGCTCTCGCTTCGAAATAAAATGACAATCAACTTGATTTCGGCACGGCTTATATATTAATTTGATTCAGTCTTGAACAACTTCATTCGTTAAAAAAAAAATTAAATTAAACAAAAACAAAAACAAAACAAAACAAAACAAAACAAAAACAGGAACGAAGTCTTCTTCCAAAGTCTAACCGTTGGTCGTTGGTGACTAGTTTGAGTTCATTTCATTCTTTCACAGATAAATAGGAACTCATCGTAAACAACTCCATCATTGGGTCGCCTGGTTTCTACATGGTTTCGCCATAACTCCTGATAATTCCGTTCAAAATGCATTTCAACTCTAGGAAGGTGGTGCTCAAAAGAGATTAACTGTCATAATTGAGAAGAATATTCAGTAAACAAGGGGAAAAACGACGACGATTTCCAAATTATCCTGTACAAAATTATGAAGGAAAACGAGTGGTGCTAAAATCTAGCTGCACGAAACGAAATGACAGCGATACAAATCATAGAAAAAAACCTATTTGATATATGAATCAGCAGACTCGAGACTAAACTGGAATGGGATAGTTTCAAACTATCCTCTGTTTGCGCTTGTTACATAACTCTCAAAGAAGATAATTTCGTTGTCCTTAGAGTGGTCTATAAAACCGAAAATTCAAAGGTGATGGTGATCTTTAAAGAGCCGAGGTGAGGATTCTCGCTGCAACGACTGTTAAATCGCTTTTCAACACAACGCGACGACGTTCTCGACCCAGTTTCTTATCGACATTTTTGCTGCGCGCGCCGTTCTGAAATGACGTTCCCGTCCTCTTGCTAACCCACTCTAGTAAACAAATAGAGAAGCCTTGACTGTGCTCTGTTCTGTTGAAAAGCACTTAGGAAGCGGCCCAGAGCACTCAAGAAGTGGGGAGAAACACTCGACTACGTCTCGTGTTTCCCCCTACACTTCTTCCTAAGCACAGTCAAGCACAGTTGTTTTATAATAAAGAATCCGTTAAATTCCCCAAGAATTGCTTTCAATTTTCAAAGCAAATCTTATTTCCAAAGCGAACAACAGTGTCGTCAGCATGCTCTATACTCTCATAAAGCACGCTACAATAAGATAATCAGAATCCCTGTTAGAATGGTTCAAATAATCTGATTGGTTGTACAAGACTAAAGCTGTCAAAAATGTCAAACCATCAAAGTTCAAAAACCAAAAAAGTTCATATTCTGCAATAGTTTACAAACTAAAATAGCTCGGCATGTCGAATTGAACACTTTTGCCTGAAGGTTTTTAGTTTCTAATACTTTGTGGCTCACAAAAATACGCAAGTTATTTCACATGACAAGTAGAAAAAAAACTGTTGAAGGTTTTTGAGTGTATTATGAATGAACAACAGCGGAATTCACTAAGAAATGAAGATCGCTCGGAATGACAGCGCCGTAAAACTCGGTTGCAGTGACTGATCTGGTCTTCCACTCAACGCATCGGAAAGGTAATCAGGGCAAGCTCTTATTTTTTCACTCGAAGGGTAGTCGATTTAGTTCCTGAGGCTTGCTCCACTGCGATGACCGAAGATCGCCATGATTAGCTAGCCGCGATAGACCTTAAGTCGCTCTGACACCGTCATGATTAGTATGAATTTTAACAGTTATGCCAGGTTATGTTTTTCATCATTCCTGTTTTTTTCTGTTTGAAATCGAAACTTTATATATTATACAAGTGTTAGCTGTGTTTGATTTTTATTACCGTATGTAAACTCGCAATCTAACTGAGCGTGAAAACCGTTAAAAAAACTCGGACTGTCTATCTTGTTGGTATCCGGTTAGATCGCTCCATGGTTAGATCGCTCCAAGTCAGATCGCTCCATACGGAAGTCAGATCGCTCCACTCAAAAGTTAGTTCGCTCCATCAAATAAGTTACTTCGCTCCATACATAAGTTACTTCGCTCTATGTAGAAACCTAATACACTAACTTACTTCTGATCTTTATAGTTTATAGTTGATGATGTTGCTTGCGATCAAGTTGCTGAAATATAAAGTGATCGACGATTCGTTCACAAATAAAATAAAAGAAATGACCAACAATGAATATGATTTATAAATATTGCTTTCAAAGAATCGCCATTTTTAAAAGTTGTCAAATCCAGCCGTGAGTGAGACTGGGTTCGACTCCGGTTAAAATGGCGAGTCTTTAGTCGCGTTACAATACTCTTTCTTTTCTTTTCCCTTATCCTTCTGTCTTTTATCAACCTTCCACGTTAGTTTTCTTCATGGAGCGAAGTAACTTATGTATGGAGCGAAGTAACTTATATGATGGCGCGAACTAACTTTCGAGTGGAGCGATCTGACTTCGGTATGGAGCGATCTGACTTGGAGCGATCTAACCATGGAGCGATCTAACCGTAAACCATCTTGTTTTATCTTTGAAGATTTTTGTCTCTGCTCACGTTACAGTAACGTAAATTACTGCGCCTGGCATTTTTGCAAACCTTTGCTCGCTTGTTCCGAAATTTCACTTTCAATTAACGAAAGAAAAGCTAGAAAGAAGTCCTGGAAAAGGTCGGACATAATACGATTTGGCAGATGGCGTGACAGCTTTAGCTCAGGTCTATGCTCTATACTCTCATAGAGCACGCTCTTTCAACCAATGACAGTACGTGTTATATCCGAGCTTTATTATAATGGGAATTTGACACGTACTTAATATTGAATTAAGACCTTTCTTCAGAGAGATGTTTTTCGTCTTGTCACGAGCGTGGGACAAAAAACAAATTCTGAGTCTCCATGAGGAATCGAACCTCAGACCTTCGGATTCCGCGTTCCGATGCTCTACCACTGAGCCACAGAGACTAAGGTGAGCGAGGTCTATTACGAGGTTCATATGCCACGTCATATGCCGGAAAGGGTCCAATCAGAGCACGCAAGAAAGTATTTGTGACCTGTGTGATATCTACTTATTATCTAAATACAAATACAAAAGTGTATAAATAAGCAAAAAAGGAACGAAGACGGACAGCGTTTGGGAGGATAGTTCATGTTGCGTTATTGACGTTCGCACGTTTGATAATTCCACCAAACATCTATAGATTTTTAGACTTTTTTTTTCAAATTTGTTGAAAATTGTAGTCGCTTATAAAATTTTTCATTCGCCACGGCGACCAAAACGGTCGCAGCTTGGAGCGCTGAAACTATTGAACGCCTATGACCGTTTTAAGAGCGAATTTTTTTTATCACCGCCTGGGAGGTGGCACATGATCGGAAAAATCACTATCCTCATATTTCGCTCAGAGATACCTTAGGGTAAGTCTATAAACGTGGTATAATTTTTTTGTTCAGGGCTGTTTTTATTTTCTAGAAAATCACCAAACACTGTATCGAGCCCCAACCACCATAAAATGGCCGAAATGAAGTCGACGAGTAGGGCAACAAAACCTTTATTCCTCAAAAGTGCAAAAGAAAGCAAGTCTTTCTGAATTTTACCTATTTGTATACGAGGTATTAAAAAATGATTTGAATCTAATAACGGGCTTGTTGACATAACTATGAATTATTGGCGAATATTTGAAAATAGCCAAAATTTGATTGATTAAAAATTACATTTTGGAGCAGTTTTTCAATAAAAATTTTTCCTACCTGGTATAACTCGGAATCACTTGAGATGAGTATTTTTACAAAGTGGAAAGAATGTTCTTTCCATGGATATAAAAATTAATTTGGGGCTCTTAATTACTGCGAAGAAGTAGCCCGGTCTATTTCGTGCAAATCGCAATGCCGTCATGTAAACAACCGCAGATAATCCAATTAGGCTTTTTATTATCGAAGCCATAATTCCAACAAAATCTTATCGCTTTGACCTATACTAGATTGTAAACTGGATTTCTTAAGCTCACCAGGCGAAAAACACCTTTCTAAGATTGGTTCCTTGCCTCAATCTTGTTATAAAGAGACTTGACCACAGCTTCGATAGTACAGTACTACAGGCGGTGTATACCAAATCACAGTGAAAACATCTCACGAAGGTTCCTGCCGGAAACGTCGCATTGCTGGACAGTTAAAACCATATTTCAGCTCGGAACACTCACATTTTACAAGTCTTCCTTTCAAAATAAGAATGGAAGTTTGTTTTTTATAGAACGAGCCAGAGCATCCTGACAGATGAAGTGAATCATTGACGTTCGTTTTTTGCGATGGTGTCACGCAATAACATGTCACTCGAAAGGAGGCTCGGTTACCAATACGCTCTTATTTTCTTTCCTTCTTATCCCCTATTTTTTATTTCCGGGAAAAAGTTTTAAATCCAGAATTTAAAATTACCGTTGTTTGCATTTTTTAAGCGCGATACCACACACGGACATTCCTAAGGTATTCTTCAATGCAGCGACACTTAGATTGTGGTAAACACGAGCGAGCTCTAGAGCGCGAGACCTTAACAGACAGAGCTGTTAAGGTGTATGGAGAGAAACTGGAGGGCGAGACTCCTTCAGTACCAGAGGTTATTGCAAACAGTAGACCTGACATCATACCAGATTCGTGCAGAAAAGTACCAATGGGCTGGGCACTAAGGGCTGGTGCCCCACGAAAGAGATTTACTTCCAGCCAGAAGGCCTATCTTACTGCCAAATTTAAACTGGGGGAACAATCAGGACAGAAAGCAGACCCTGCATCAGTTGCACGTGCGATGGTAAGCGCCAAAGATGCGAGTGGTAACCGCCTGTTTACAAGCGACGATTTCCTTACAGCAAATCAAATAGCTGCCTTCTTTTCCCGACTGGCTGCGATAAAGACCCTCCAGGATGACGAGGAACTGTCTGATGACGACTTGGAGGCCGCTGCAAGTGAAGCAAGAATCCAAGAGCTGTCGAATGCGGCTTTAAAGGAACTGGCGCTTAGACGCCCTATCACATATAATGCGTACAATCTTTGTGAAATGGCAGCAAAGTCCAAGTTAAAGAGCTTTTCCATTTCATTGCTGAAGGATATTTGCTTATTTTTTAGCATTAATATCAGCGATATCTCCGTTCATCGTAAGCAGCCTTACGTGAGCAAGATCGAAGCCCTTTGTTTTAGCTGTACCTGTCAGCAGTGACGAACTACATGTAGCTTGAATATTGGTTTCATTGACCAGGAAAACACCTAAAGTATATGACACTGTATTCTTTTCCTTTCTTTCTTTCTTTCTTTTTTTGCTTTATAAAACCCATTCAGTTAGCTGGTATGGAGGAACTTCCTGATTTCTTGAATCTCCGAGGGTACGCCGCCTCTGTCTTGTCGAGAATTCGGGATCTCAAAGAATGGCCGATTAATTGTTTGATTAAGGGACGGGAAACAACTTTTTCCGAGTTCGAGTTGAGAAAACTGTCAAGTTTCTAGCGATGGCCATTATCATCGTAGCAATCAAGGTACAAAATCGAAAGGTTTAAATTGATGAGCACGCTATCGTAAGGAAAATTAAAAAAACAACAACAACAACAAAAACAAAAAACAGAGATTGTGTAAGTCCAAAGCTTTAAAAAATGTAATTGTAATGACCTACAGTCAGGCGATATCAAATAACACGTACTGTCTCGCGGCCTGATACAAGCGGCCGACTTTGTGACTCGAAGATTTACGTTTTTAGTGAAGTTTAACGTTCAAAGCACGAAATTGTTAGTCTGTTGTTCTGATTACATAGTCGGTAGAATTTTTCCAGTGTCATTAGAAAAGAACGCCTCACCGTGGAACCTGTCTGCCTGCCACTGAAGGTCATGGTAGACCTTATCGATCCACTAGGGACACGTAGGTGATGTATATAATCACGGAGCACTAGACAATTAACTTCCAGTTGTTTTAGTTAACTGGGAAGTTTGTCATTTGAGAGGTTACGCATGACGTTTGTTTTTCCCGCGAACGTCAAAAATTCAATTTCTGTCGTCTGTCTTTAGGCGTGTGTACACGGAATTAAGTAGGTTTGTGTTTGTCGTGAATGTGTTATTTTATTTTATTTTATTTTTTGTGCAGGATTTACCCATAAATAGGTAACCAAATGAAAGGCAAGCTTGCGTTTGCCGTTTGCCGTTAAACGTCATACTTAAAGTGCCTATTGATAAATATAATCTTTGCAAGCGCGAAGTCGTGGAAATAGAGTCGATAACAACGCATGTATAGTCAGTACCAGGGGGTGACTAAATTTACGAAAACGTCAAAAAGTAGTTTTTCAGAATGGCACTGATTCAAAACACTCAAAAGAGATCTACAGCGTTTTTTAAGTGAATTCGCGCAGGTTTTTGTTTATAACATAACACTGACTAAGAAATAAATATTAGTTGGCCCTGCACTCGGTACAGCGATGTCTGCAGACGAATGCCTGTCTGGGTGTCCTGTGCACGTTTAGCGTGATTGCGTGACAAACATGAGTGATGACACACGACTTCGTTGGTGAACATCGTTGTGCCATTTGGGGAGCCAAACGTTTCTTAACTGAAACTGTAAGCAATCAAAGCATCTTGGTTTATCGTGCAAAAAAGACTTTTGTATATACTGGAGTTGTTTGGAAGCAGAAATAAGTCAAGAGGTGCGATGGTCTGCGACGATTTATGAACAGCTTCGAGTATTGTAAATGGTCAAGCCGGACGTTGTAAACACTTTTCAAGTGAACATGGCGATTTGAAACAAAAATAATGGAAACATCATTCCTTAATCACTGGTTTCAGAAGGTAAGGGTAACATATTGAGTTTCTGATAAAGCACAGCTCAAAGCGGTAAGATTTTGCAGAAATTATGGCTTCGATAATAAAAGAATAATTGGATTATCTGCGGTTGTTTACACAGCGGCGTTGCGATTTGCACGAAATAGATCGGGCTATTTCTTCGCAGTAATTAAGAGCCCCAAATTAATTTTTATATCCTTGAAAAGAACATCGTTTCCAATTTTCAGAAATGCTCATCTCAAGTGATTCCGAGTTATACCGAGCAGGAAAAATTTTTATTGAAAAACTGCTCCAAAATGAAATTTTTAATCAATCAAATTTTGGCGATTTTCAAATATTCGCCAATAATTCATAGTTATATCAATAATCCCGTTATTAGGTTCAAATCATTTGTTAATACCTCGTATACAAATAGATAATATTCGGAAAGATTTGCTTTCTTTTGCGCTTTTGAAGAATAACGTTTTTGTTGCCCTACTCGTCGGCTTCATTTCGGCCACTGTTATGGCGGTTGGGGCTCGATACAGTGTTTGGTGATTTTCTAGAAAATAAAAACAGTTCTGAACAAAAAAATTATACCACGTTTATAGACTTACCCTAAGGTATCTTTGAGCGAAGTATGAAGGTAGGGCTTTTTCTAGGCATGTGCCACATTTTTTTGATTTCACGCGGTCTCCAGAAAAATTCTCTCTTAACTTCAGAATCTGTCCATCCCCTTGCCTATTTAACTTGAATACTAATCCATCTGTTAACTACAACTAACCTCCTATATATATCCAGAATAATGTCCATGGGTTGATCTATGTTATGAGTCATGAGAGACATCCGACGAGAACCGTCCAGTTTAGAAACTTCCAACATACTTTTTCCTGCATTGGTCCAGTAAAGATTTCTTCCAACACTGTCCACTGCGAGTCCGTACGTGGTGTACACGTTCTCATCAATTATGGTCTCTTGGGAAGAACCATTAAGAAATGCGCGGGAGATCTTTCCATAATCTGTCCAATACAGTCTGTCTTCTACTTGATCATAGTCCAGCGCGAAAGGACGATAGATGTTTGAAAACAGCAATCGATCACGTGATCCAGAGTCGTGCGGAGAAACCCTCACTATCTTGTTATGCGAATAATCTGCATAAAGCAGGATCTCTCTTTGAGCTGTAGGAAAACATTTATACGTATTACAATGTTTGCACACTGCGATAAGGAAGTCTACTTTTAAGATCACTGACGCCTGAAAAGCCTTTCTTTTTCTGGAAGGAGTCACCGCCTTTCCAAAAACAATTATAGGCAGTGGCAACTAGTAATTTAAAGGATTGAATGAAAACACATGCAAAATGTAAAACCTGCTTCATATTAGTATCCTGTGTCACTTGAGAAAAAATGATTCAATTTTGAACACGCAAGATAGCTGATTTACTGAGACGTTACTAAAAGATGGCTGATTTACTGGGACGTTACTAAAATGAAGAATGGGGAACGGGGAATGGGGAATGGAAAATGGAAAATGGAGAATGGGAAATGGAAAATGGGAAATGGAAAATGAAGAATGGGGAATGGGAAATGGGAAATGGGAAATGGAAAATGTAAAACGCAGAAAGGGAAATGGGAAATGAGGAATGGGAAATGGGAAATGAAAAATGGGAAATGAGAAATGGGAAATAGGGAACGACAAAACGATTCTTCTTATTTTAAATTTAAAACGGAGACTTATCGTAGTGGACGCAGGGTTTAAAAATTGAGGAATATCACTTGGGCAATATCCTCCACATATCCCTGAGTTTTAGCAGGGGCATATTAGATCACATCATGCGTTTAAACCAGCTGCGCACGAGCAGAAACATTATTATTCGTTACTCGCTCAACAAAATAAGTCTAGGTAACTTCTTTCCTTCTCATCAATTAATTCCGTTTTTTGAACTTTGCCTCTGAACGGTTTTGAAAGAGAACGTGGATATCGATAATTACCGCTGAAAAATATGTTTCGTATAATAAAAAGTAAATCTAAAAAACAATGGAAAATTAATTCTTTTTAACTAACTCGTTACCAGTCTACGGGAAAAGTTTTGTCATAAACACTAAGAGATAAATAGTGCTTGTTGAGAAAGAGAAATTAAAATATTTCCAGGACACGCCACTCTGTTTTAGTTAAACTCAGGTATGTAATGGATGGTTGTGATATATTACCTTTACAACCTTTTCCGTCATCTTGAAGATGAAACCCCGCAGAACACAAACATTTTTTACCACTGGTTGAGACTAAGCAGAAGTGACTGCATCCACCATTTTGGTTGATGCACTGATCCGTTACTACAAAATAACATACTTAGGTTAGTACAACTTCATTTTGTCTAAATTTTACACAAGTTGCCAAGAATTAAAATGGAAACAGAACAAGATTGAATTGCAAGGGCCAATACAATAACTAATAATAATAATAATAATAATAATAATAACAATAATGATAATGATAATGGTAATGATAACGATAATGATAATGATAATGACAATAAATGGGAACTGAAAGCAAATATACAACCGTGAACGGCTGATTTTTACTGGTTGGATCTCTGGTGTTGCACTAAGAGAGAGTAGAGCGACTAGCACGAAAGCAACCGTTCTTCTTAATGCACAAACCAAATGCATTAATGTACATCAAATATTTGCAGAAAGGCCCATATTACAAACAGAACATGTGACCAAAGGACTTTATTTTAAATGCATGTCACGATAAGTACAGTGTGGACCAAGAAAAACCGTCCAACTTCGTAAGCAACTAACATGCAATAGAATAAGTTTCACCTAGACTTGTGCTCAAATAGTATCTCGTGTTACACCCATAATACAGTTTGTCGCACATGTAAAATACCATTTTGCGTATCCCGATAATAATCTCGGCTTGGTTGTGTACCGCAATTAATGAAATACGAGCCTTCGGTTGTACGTTTTACGCACTACTTCTATTCTATAAATATGATAATCGAAGTTGAATTATACCTGGAGTAATATTCATGTTCCTATCATACGCATGAATCAAAGCTGGTCGAGAAGACGTAGATAGGACTTTTGAAGCGTTTCCTCCAGTGTTACGGTCCGCTCGATATATTCCATCAAGATGTGTGTCAGTCCAAAAGAAATTACTCCCAAAGAATGTCAACCCCAATGGAGAAGTAAGAAGCGGTTCCCTATATGCGGGTATTATGGTTCTCCTTGTGTTAGATGGAAACTCGTACACTTCCAATTTTCCATAAGAAGTATCGATCCAGTAGAGCCAATTCCTAGAAACATCTAGAGTCAGACCGTTAGGATAAAGCAGCCCATAACGAGTAATCACTCCTCTGTTTGTGCCATCCATATCTGCTCGCTCGATCCTCTCGTCCCATCCCCAGTCCGTCCAATACATGTACCTATTGGTGATGAAAAGCAAGAAAAAAAGCAGAAGTAAAATAAAAGCAAAAATTGGAAAAAACTTTTCGAAACAAAAGAAAAAAAATGAAAAAAAAATATTCCTGCTGAAAGTCATTTTGCATCGATGTCGTTTCTTAATGAAATTAAGATACCACTGGTGATATGGCACGCAAAGAAACGATCACATCTGACATCATTTGCCACAACTGGCCAATCATTTTGCACATAACCAGATATAACTTTCAATGACAAACAACTCTTCTATCGAATTTTGTCTAACGAATTCACGAATTTACTGATTTTTGGCGCACGAAACTAAAAGCTTTACACAAACTGACTGGAATAATCTTTAAAACAATCACATAAAGAATGAGATACGCTTGTATACCCTCGAGTGACGTCTAGGATAATATCCCTTGGATTTTGCAAATTATCCTTAATGAGTACTCGTCTGTAGAGTCCATCTGTGGATGCTATTTCAATAACTTGCTTTGCGCTGTCTGTCCAGTAAATATTCCTACCAAACGGATCTACAGCAAGTCCATATGGGTTGTTGAGCCCAACTCTGACCACGGTCTCCTGAGATGATCCATTGAGATACGCTCGGGAGATTGTTCCCAGAGTTATGTCTGTCCAGTAGACTTTTTCTTCCAAAAAGTCAAAATCCAGCGCAATGGGTTTTGATGCAGGTACTTTGAGGGGAATTCTTCGTGACGTTGTAGCGTTGAAAGCCATTTGTCTCAGGCTTGATCCCTCAGCAAAGAGAAGAAATGTTGAAATCTCTGAAACTGAGATGAGAAGAATTCTAACGGAAAAGTTATTTTTCAATTTCCAGGTAGTGGAGAACAGGGTCTCGGATTCTAGGTGACATTTAAAGTATTCCAGACATTGTTCATAGATCACTGAGATATTTAGAGTCTTGGGGACGTTTTGATTTACTTATAATCTCTTTTGGCTGAGTTCTACGCTTTCTTTACAGTCGTCTTTATGTAGCACTCACCTCTGTCACATTACTATAAGTAGCAGCCTTTTTCCAAGATGGCTCATACTTGTAACATCGATCAGCTTAAATTTGATATCATTGTTCTTTTTACAAAGCACTGATATGGTCAATCTATTACAAAATCGATTTATTTCGCAAGTAATAGTCAGAAAATCAAGAAATGGTCACCAAAAATAAAATTTCAACCCTAAGTGGGCGGCATTCGCTTTTCAGTGAACGGCATTGATAGATCTGACCTCCCCTAATTAAAACGGTATCCTCGCTACTGTTATTTAACCCTGGTTTCAGTTTAGGCTTCGTAAAGTTTTTATTTGGACATTCGAATCAGAATCAGCAACTAGTAAACGTATGGCAATAACCATCATTAAAATATCCCCTGGCAGAAAAAGAAAGTTCTTACCTGTAAGGCAGCGTTTACCATCTTTTGAGAAAGGACTGCCAGCAGGACAGGCGCAAAGAGATCCGTTAGGTGTCAAAAGGCACAAGTAACTACAGCCTCCGTTGTCTATCTTACAGAGCTGACTTTCTAAAAGGAAGAGAACCTTTTAAGTGAATTTCATATTTCAAAAAGTTCAATTGCATTGTAATTGAAACTGAATTGCAGTTGTGAAATAACAGGATTTCTCATTTAGAAATATAGATGTCCGGCTTTGTTCATAACTAATTGCAGGAAGAGAATATGGCTTTTGTTACCCCGAAGAGAAACCACGAAAAAACCCAAATTTGCTTCCTTTCCTGAGTATCAATATTAACTGTATTCTTGAGTTTTCACGTAATAATCATTAAAAGCATAACATAAACATATTTTCTTTTTTGGTTACCATATCTTTAAGCTTGACCAAGAGTCGTAGAATCCTATTCCAAACTTGCCCGTACGAGTCCTTCATGGTACATCAAGCAAGAATTTTATCGACAAAAAAGAATTCATGGTCAAGCCAACAGAAGAATACTTGAAACAAGACTATGTTCATGGGAACTGAAAGGCTTAACTTAACCTTTATTACCTGCTGACGCTGGTTGTCTTGATTTATCGAATAGACCGAGACCATAAACACTACCGGAAATCACAGCGCTGAAGTTTCCTAAATAATCGCCAGTTGTCCAGTTAAGCATCTCGATAGTATCGTCCACCCAATCGCTCCAGTAAAGCGTGTCGCCATAGAGAATGAAGTCATACGGATACGTGGTAACTTGAGATGCCACCATTCGCCTATTTTGCCCTTGCAAGTCAGCTGAATCAACTGTACCAGTCCAGCTATCAACCCAAACGATGCGATCGTTTGTATAGTCTACGCCAATACTCCGTGGCCAGAACTGAGATGAACCGGTGAGATCGACCAAGACAGTTCGCTCGAAGCCAGCCAGGTTTGCTCGTTCAATCTTGGCAGTTTGCCCCGCGTCTGTCCAAAACATCCATCTGAAAGAAAGAAAGAAACGGGGTTTCCCTTTCATCGTTCGTTCTTTTTGCTGGTGCTTCGCCTTCCCAGCAAAATTCAAATTAAGGAACACCCCATCGCAGGTTACAAATAAGGGCTACAAGGATGGCGCTGTAAATAAAAAGGACCATTCTCGATTGCTGTTCTTAATTTCTAATACTAGTACTGTTATAAGTTTAAATAATTCACTGAGAACGTTTCCAGAGATAGCGATGCAAGTATAGTTCCCATGACGGCAAGAGAAAACAATTTCCCATTATTTTCTCTAGAAAACAGTTAATTCATTTCATTCTCAAGCCCCTCTTTAGAAAACCATGTCAATGCAAAAAGATGCTTTGTCATATTCACATTCTTTGAAAGACGCAAACTAAGTCGGCTCAATGCGACCATTTTACACTTTTTACCCACCCCTTCTTTGGGTGCACCGCTATTCCAAGCGGATAGCTCGAGGAATCGGTGAGGAGCACCTTCCTTTTGGTGCCGTCTAACGAGGCAACTTCAATCCTGCGGTAGGACGTATCTGTCCAGTATAGTAGGCGACTTTCCCATTCTACAGCAAGGTCGCCTACATATCCATGGTCTTCTGTAATAATGTCCTTCGTGACACCACTGGACATGTTGGTACGTTTGATGGCACGATGGCTGACGTCGCTCCAGTATAATGTTCTTTCGCTTACATGGACATCGAGATTGACGGGGAATGTAAGATTGGATAACAGGTTAACCACTCTGGAAGAAGCTAACTCAATGGCGTCAATTCTGTTCCCAACAGTGTATATGAGACACGGCTCAGTACAATTTTCCAAACCTGCACGTCGAAAAAGCATAAAATAAATATTACTTGTGGAAAAAAAGGACTAAAGAAGAGGTGTCTATTGCTGTGGAAATATTTCTTGAACATTTGCGACAAAAATCTACTTGAACATGACAGACATAGCCTCCTAAATACTTAAAGGTTAAAATTCGATTTCGCTCTCGTTAAGATCACTTCGTTTTCTCTTCCATAAGAATCAATTTGTTTTCACTTTCATTAAGATCAGTTCAGTTTCTGCTTTGTGAGGATTGGTTCGTATAAGCTTTCGTAAGAATAAAATTCAGTCTTATGAACAACTTTAACCCTTTCGTTCAATCTTGATAAACTGTTACAACAGAGTAAGTGAACATGTCATTGAAAGAGAAAACGAACTGCAAGCTTTCATCAAATGGCAAGGCATTCCTTTACAACAGTGGTACACTAATTTTCTATAGAATCCATATAACCCCACTTAACTTCAGGAAATACCCTTAAAAAGAGTGTCAAAAACCCTAATTATCTCAACTTTTCACTCCTACAGGGTTACCATAGCTACAATACAGACTCTAGGAAACATCCTTAATTAAACTTCTCTTCCCGTGACTCAGGAGTCACAGGAAGTTCAGGAATACTCTTTTATGACTGAATCATAACCAAGAAATAAAGATTTTTCTTTCTGTAAGGTTCTATAAAAGTAAACTCCACATGAACCATCTCAAAGTATCAAACTGAAAATAAAGGCAGTGCTAAATCAAATGTGATTTTCGTTTGTAAAGTTTTGAGAAAAAAACTGGATATTTTGACTGAATCGTAATAAGAAAGGGGGCAACTAATCATGTTTTCGAATCACAGGCGTATAAAGCCTAAAATAAGGATTTTTCTCTAAAGCACAACAAGCATGTAGGCCTGATTGGGCATTTTTAGACACCATTCCTAAGGAGAGAATCGAGATAGTGCAGAGGATACAATTCATAATGAATTAATGTAAGCCACCTTAACTAAGCCTTTCTGAAAAGCGACAGAGAATGTATAGTTTCTGGATCAATGTCAATATCTGAGCAACTGCGCACCACCCACCCCTCCCCTATTCACACTCACCTTGACAGATAGACAGCAGGGCAAAAATCACTACTGTTCGTAAACCACGCTCAGCCATCATGTCAGAATACATTCTTTCAGGCACAACTATCTGAAGTCGCAGCTGATTGGTTCTAAAATACATTAATGATAAATTTTAGGAGACGATTTTGAAATATCTCAGAAACAAGGCTACACTTAAACAATTATGTGTTATCACTAATTAACGATGTCAAGATTTCCGTAATGGCGTGCCTGTACAAACATGCACATCGGACATTTTTTTGCATTAAAAATATTTAGTTAGAGTTTCATCTTTTCTTTCAATAATTCATTTGCTCACATTCTAAATCGACAAAAACGGCACTATCATGACAAAATCAACTCTTCTTCATTATAATGACAAAGTTCCTCTTCGTACACAGTTTCAAGGCTTTCAAACAAGGTATGATGCTCAGGGGAACAATGAACGCTAAACTCTAACCAGAAGACATTAGTGCGAAAATTTTGATTAGGATCACCAAAAAAAATTTAATAAGTTTCAACATCAGCCGGTAAAAAAGTTGTTGGTCTACTGGTCTGTTTTCTACACTCAGTCTTAGCCTGTCTTTTACTCGAACTCGGAAAGGTAATGACATGCTCCTTATTGATTACCCGCGATGAAAACAAACTTGCAAAAATGTCGCAACCGGTGCAAATAGTTCATGGCTTTCGCCAATTTTCTGCAATTTTTTAACAGCGGGATCGCACCGTACGTCTTGAAAGTAACCAAAATAAATAATCCGCCGTTCGCTGCAAAGCATCCTGACCTTTCGCTCGGTCAATAACGCATATTTATTTTGTTGCGATACATATCCGCAGCCAAGGATTATCCAACGAAAATTTTAACATCGGAAACGCAGATTAACATAATCACCTTGCCTGTCCTTGAGTGCACGAAAACTATCACTGTTCGGTTAATTTAATGACATATTTATATTACGATATATCGACACCTGGTAACTCCTGATGAAAGTCAAGTACGAAAAATTAAATCATACTTATTTCAATTGTCATTGTTAATTTTCCGAGTGGAAAATTATTTAAAGTGAGTGTTGAATAAAGAAAACAAAACTGATTGGTTGATTTAACAAAAACACTTAAAAACATCTTGAATTCTGAGAATTACGAGGTCAAAAATAACGGACGCAATTTCAGAGCCCTGATCTTTGAAAATCATCTGTACTGCAATTCATTATTCGCGACAGTGAATAGCATATAAAATTCATTTTATCATCAATAAAAAAAATAAATCTATACTAATTTGCTAACGAACAAGTTACTAATTGACTATCCAAAGGCCGGCTTAGTCAGCAGTAATTTCATTCCAAGGTCATAGAGATACTGAAGTAATAAACACGACCTAGTTTTGTCTCGGCACGTTCTCTAAAGCATGACAGTTATAACTGGCGTTTAGAATAAGATGAAATCCCAGAAATGTATGCCATAACGTAATATTGGGCAAGCAGAGTCGGAAGGTAGAGGAAGCTTTGCCAATAGGTCCAAATTCAGTTAAAAAAAGAAATTTTTTTGGGAATAGATTTTCGAATAACTACAGCGTCGATGGAAATGTATACTGACTTACTCTGACGATCTCCTTGCAAGTATAAGAAGTCAACTAAAAAACGCATGCCTGTGCATAATCCCACAGAGTAGTATCTCATTCTATTCAAAAGTGAAGTGTTTTAGCCTCCAGCGTGCTAATGAAATTACTTTTTGAAAAAGCTTGCAACCTTGATCGTTATTTTGATAGATCAAATTAGGAAAAAAATATCAAAAACAGTTTTCTTACATCTATCCACCCGGCTAGATTTCACCCATCACACCTCATAACCTTGTAGCAAGTGACACAAAACAACGTCAATAAAATGTCTTACCTTTCGTACTTTTTGTAGAACTGATCACTAGACACCTCTCGCAGAAAGCTGATGTATATAAGAACGCAGCAAACAAGACTCTGCCGGTCTAACTAACAGGAAAATGGGAGTGATAGTGTTTGAGTGACGTCTGAAAAACGAAGATTTTGCAAGGGTCGCCTTACCTTTGACCAAAAGTTTCAAATGTCCTCCAATGAAATCTACAAGTCGGTGATGAGTACCAGGAAACACTTCAACGGCTGTTCCGAGATATCGCCGATATATCAGAGATATCTCGCACAAACAATAATATAAAAAATGTCACGTAAAAATCCAGCTATTCCTTATGTGCTCCTTTCTGTCCCAGTCGTTTGCTGATTCCAGGGGTCCCTATAAAATCAAGGGTGAATTTTCGAGAAGCTGAATCGGCATCATTCAGCGGCCCATGGCTTGGAGTTGGCACACGAACTGACACCGGAACTGGTGGATCAAAGACATGAAATTCTCCTATCGTGCAAACGAAGAATAATTACAGTAGTGTATTGATAACCGTGAATACCAATACTCATAACATAACAATAAAAACATCATGTTCATTTACAAGTTATTTTTTTTATTTTATTCAAGTTGTTTTTTGTTTTTGAACAATGACATACAATTTGCACCTCTGACGCAGAAAAAAGGTTGTAATTGAGATTAAAGATAAACGTCACCTACTGAAGTAGATGTATAAGGCTAACAATCAGTGGCAACAGTTTTCAGATGTGTTCACCACCCCCCCCCCCCCCACCCCCTAATATCAATGATGGCCTATTCCTGTTCAAACTCTTGGCTGGAGTTCAACATTGTTCTGAGGAGAGCGGTTGGGGTGGTCATGCAAGGGGCTTTTAAGTCGATTACGAAAATCGATAATCAAAATAAATTTTACGAAGACTGTTTTATTACTTAGCGTCCCTGTTGGAGTTCACTTACTCTCTGCAGGATATCTCACATCAGCAAAACTGGCTGTACGTTTAAGAAACTCTATGAAAATTTAAAACAAAGTTACACCTATCATTCAGGTATTAAAATGATCCTTTTTCAACGTTTTATCAAACAATCATGTTGTTGTAGGTATTGTCATGCGCGTGGACGGTTTTAAAAATGATATGGGACCTTGCATTGACTAATCCAAGGTCTCTGTTTACACAAGAAGACACCAAATTAAACAGGCCTGATCTTGAAAGACTTAGCACTTACATGTATCTATGAATCCATCAAAATTAAACTAGGCTAGTTTTCTATTGTGTAAATAAATATTAACGTCAAAATATTCGTAAAAGCCAGTCACCCTTAGGTCAGTTTGCTCAAACAACGGCTGAATAGCACCACCGGCTATCTCGCCCCATGTAAGGTAATCCAGGACAGTATTAGATTCTGGATTCCACGCTGTGGATTCCGGATTCCAGGTGCTGAATTCCGGATTCTACCACTGCAGATTCCGGATTCCAAAACGCAAAAGATTCCAGCTTTTAGTTCTGGTTTGCCTCTAATTTTCGCATTTCGTTTTCTAGGAATGACTTCAGTAGCGGATTTCGCTATTGAAGGACATGTTTGTGAATGCATGTTTGTCTATTCATATTTCCATCACAACATCTGATAATTATGGGAAATGTATAACAGCAAATTAAGGGATAAATTGTTGTTGTAGGAATACCTGTTGAGACTGTCCGTCTCTTAAGTCCAATGTCCATTCATTCCACATCTTTTTAGCAACTCCGAAGAGGCGAGGCCGCCTTTTAATTTGTAGATAACTATTAGACTAAAAAGTTTTTCTAGTGCAGCATAACATTGTTCCGACTGGGAAAAGATGGCCAATTTTTTAAATATAAAATTGACTTAGAACTGCAAGAAAACAGCTCGAAAATATTTCCCTATCATCTCAAACTACCTTTTAAACTTTCCTTTTAAACAGAAACCGTGGCATTGAGGTAAAAATTTAAACTGGAATATAATTTTAATAACACCCCGAGTTAATCGCGGACAGGAAAGCTTATTTTCCTAGATGTAATTGGCGATGATGTTCGACGAGATTGCGCATAAAACGGTGTTAAACCAATTTAATTATACTTAAACCTTTGAAAAATCGCGAAAGCTCTTCATTTACATAGTAATTTTTGAAGAATAACAGATTCTCTTTTCTATACTTCCTTTTTTCTTAAAAGGTTAGCCAAGTCATGTCGTATTACGTCGGCTATGGATCCTTCAGAGCAATGACTCTATAAGGTTTCAGATGGCCCGCCGCTATTTTTTTTTTAGAAAATGTTGTTTGACCTTAAAATCTGGTAATATCTTATCTTGGTCACACCGAGATATGATGCCCTATGAAATCTTAAATTTGTTATTCCAAATGCCAAATATCAAAGAAAGCGGTTTTCGTTTAAATGCCGAACATTCGACCTATAAATAGAGCTTTCCTGGCTCCCATAAATATCCATATACAACTTTGTTCAAAGTTTATCATAATTGGAAAAGTGTGGTCCGTCGCCCTGATAAGCTCACTCCTGCTAATCTTGGAAGCGACACTTCCCTTTCATTCTCCCTAGCTGCTCTCTAATCCTCTGAAGTTTGATCCTCATCATCTCCAACATCTTCGTCACCAGGGTCACCATTAGCAAGCCTGCAGAGCCTATTGTCCTCCTCAGACGTTAGAGTGATGCTTGAACCCTCGGCAGTGAATCCCAAAACTCGCGTTAGAATGAAGTTGGGTGAGTTCCGATCGCCGTTCAGCCACTGAAATTGTACTTTCGTAAAAAATTGCCACCATCTACTTCTAATTGAACGTCTTGTAAGAGAATAGCCAGCCAGAAAGGCGAAATCTCACAGCAACGATATCCTTATTGTGGTAAACAGTTTGCACCCGCACAGTTCTACCCTGCAGTACGACATTAGCATCTTCTATTTGGCAGGCTGTTGTTACGTCTTGGCAGTCTTCCGATGAGGCTGTGATGACAGAGGGACGCATGCTGAGGGCATATGGAAGTGTGCCAGTCAACTCTTTCGTCTTTGAGCGAACGTTTTCCTGTCGTACACCTTTTCCATATTCTCCGACAAACTCTCGCATTACGGCTTCTCGCCTTTTGCCCTCCTCTTCTCTTCCTGTTCCCTTGAGAAAGAATGCATGCTAGAATGAATTTTGAAAGAAAACCGTTGTCATGAGTAGCAAAAAATAAGTTCTATATTATGGCATTTTAATAGTGTTCCGCTTATAGCAATTAATTCGAATTAATCTACCTGGTCGTCGTCGTTGCTTTCGGTGATCTTGATCGCCGCCTTCAAGAGGGCGATCGCTCTGATTTTTCGAGGAGGCTGCAAAAACAAAGAAAGTGATAGTGTTAAGGCTACATCACGTGTTATTAATTAAGTTTTCAAAAAACTTTTTTCGGTTCGTTAAAATATAACTGTTAAAGAGATATTTCGTTACATGTTGCGTTACTCGCGCTTAGTTATACATTAAGTTGTCATTCGAGACCTTTTACACTTGTAATAGCAGTCTAGTGTCAGATCGAAAAGAAAAATCGTATCGTGCAGTGACTGTAATCGTTCGGATCGTCATCGTAGAAGATTAAAGTTTGGAACAGTCAACTATTCTGTCGTTCTGTCTATACCGCATTCGAACGTTGTAAAATCGATTACAACAATAACAGTTAACATACCTCGGTGTACGTTCGTTGCGAGACCTTGATCGCCACCTTAGGCCAGTCCATTTTTCAGTTCCAAAACTTACAGTTTTATTGTACTTATGATTTACAAAATTATCACACCTTATTGGGCCGGGTGATCACCGAGCTCTAACAACGGGCTTCAATGCTTGAACCTAAAGTCCGGCCGTTAGCCATGGCTAAGCACATGCAAGTTAGCGCAATAAAATAAGTTTTTCATAAACAGTGATGGTTTAACCAATAAACTCACAGAAAAGACTGACATGTAACTTCTCCCTATAATATCTATATGTTTTTCAGCAAAGGGTTCATGGGACTACTAAAAATTATCAGGTTGAAGTTGTCATCTTAATATTACACTAAAGTTTCGTAGCTAATTTACGAGGAATTGTGTAGCAGCTAGAGGAGAGAATTAACAATCAGATCTTGGAAATTAAAGGGCTAAGTGTGAATCACGATTTGAGCGGAATTTCGCGCAAAATAAGCGATTTCCATGACCAGTTCCAGGTAGCATAATAAAATATTTAACGAGCAGAGTTTATTCAAACCTTTAGCGTAACTGATCTCAAAACTACTAGAGGCCTAAATCACTGCTAACAAGCGAGTCATGCTGTGCGTTTATTGCGTTTCATCTTGCATTTTCATTTCATCTTGCGTTTCATTTCATCATTTAACGAGGCATAATACATTGTTGTTCCATGAGATGCAAAAAATTGGCCGGGTATTCTCAAGTTTAGCAAAGCGTTTTTTCGAGTCTTCCAACTTGTTTTAAACTTCCGAATTTTTACTACATTGAAACAGTTATTATGGACCATAGTTCGTAATCAAAACCCCTGTCGTTCCTGTTTGCTCGTTGCAACCCCGAAAAAAATTCAAAAGTGTTTCATAATACACAAAAATCCTAAAACCTCGACGATCTTGAACTCGTGTATTTTTCTTTTTAGTCTTTCTTTCTTCGGTTTCTTGGGCTCCTGAAGATGCATTTTCAGTAATTTTCGGTTAGTTTCGCTAGAGGTTAAGTTAGTTCAAAATGGAACAAAGAATCATTTGAATCATTACAATGTTACACCTACCTTTCCCTCTCCGCCATTTGCTTTTTCTGGTGCTTCTCCATAGATTATGATTAAAGTATTGAGATTTAGGGAGAGAGAAAATCGAATAAACAAATGATATATCAACTGAAAAAGACACTGGAAATTTTCTGTAATACTGCGGCTTGTGTCCCTCCACGTACTCTGAGTGACTGGTGCAGTTTTGACAGTTCCTGGCTTTCGTCTGGCTTCTCATTACAACTATGCTTCCACGGCCATCAGGAGAATATTACTTTTTGATGCTCTCATTATGATTTAAGGAAAATTGATATTTATTTTTTATTTCAATCGCGAATCAGAAGTGCCAGAAAGTTCGAAAGAGTCGAAAATGAAGAGTATTAAGTATTAAGTATTAAGGTCGATACCTCGACCCTGGGTGCCAAAGCTTGCCGTGCGCCCCATTTGCTTAAAAAACCGGCGGGGAAAGCAGGCAAAAGCAAAGCATCCAAGTTGTCAACAGTTAGATTATTTTCACAGAAATTTACAAATTCCTCGATTTATAGGAAAACTAAAGCGTATCTTTTACAAGGTCACCTTCTAACTGTTGTTATGACAACCAGTAAGTTAATATTCACAGAACGTCATAGCGGCCACATCATTATTTAGAGGTGTTCCAAAACAATCAAATAGCGGCCATATTGATGTTCCAAACAAATCCTGTGGGATTTGAACGCTTTTGCCATATAAACACTTTCTAAATTTGAGCACCGATTGACCACGTGAGTGAACTGCACTGTACAGTGGCTGCATGGATGCGGGTGAAAGCCATTAATACGATTGAAATGGATTTTCAGCAAGTGGATTTTGGATTCCCTTTTTAGCGGGATCCTGGATTCCAAAAGCCGGATTCTGGATTCCAGAGCCCAGTATTCCGGATTCCACAAGCAAAAATTTCCTGGATTCCAGAATCCGGATTACCTTACATGGGGCGAGCTATCGGCTACAACCCAATCGAGAAAGAAAAATTTTCCTCGCTCTCAAATTCTTGAGGAGTGCATAAACAGTTTTTTGCTTCGTTTATTTTACCTCCACCTGTCCCGAGTGGAACCTCAGATACGTGACTCACTTCTCCTCCCAAACGGCGAGATTCCAGAAACCTTTCTTCACGATGGCGTTATCGTTTTTCTGTAGATGAAAAACACGCTTATATCTTACAGTGGTTGAAGGTGATCATGTGAGACAATCCAATCTTTTGCTGCGCGTAGTATTATCTGCGTTAAAAAAATAGCGAGGCGAGCTTCAGTGAGTAAAAAAACTGCTCATCACGAATTATGTCTACGTCATGAATATATCAGCCTGAGTTTGCCAAAAGCTACAACGCAGCGTACTTTTGTAACTGAAATCCTCATTCCTTTTTTCCATCAGTCTTAGTAGCTGTGAGGCATAACAAATTACAGTGAAAATGTTCAAGGGGTCATTAATTACAAAGAAGTTGCACAATGCTTTTCAAAACACATTTCTGTTCTTACCCTCTTAGTGAGTCATACATTCCCTGTTAATGTAAAAAAATACTTTATGTTAGACAAGATCAACATTGCACGATAGCAAAGTGGTGTACGTTCGTGACTTAACAGAAACGATATCTTACATTAGGTTGTACATGCATCATTTGCACTGACGGCCATTCACAGAACACAAGCACAATCCAGTGTCTGAGCCACTGAATTTTTTCATTTCAAAATGGATGTAATAAAGTGGTTGTTCAACTTCGTAATTCAACTTCAAGACTCCTTTGAGATTTCAAATAAAACTTGCTTTGCATGCTTGTTTGATTTTTAAGTGACCCATATGATTTCAAACCAAATTGCACTCCACTCAGTTTATTAAGCAAGAGGGTGTGAGGCAAGTACTCAGGTAAGTTCAGGTTCAGTAAATCCCAGGTGGCTCTTATTTCATACACACTTTGAACATACTTAATGCTCAAAAAAAGTCAGAAGAAACAGTTGTGCAAAGTTCTGTAATCAGTTATTAAATGTTATTTGCACCTCTAATATTGGGCATATCAATAGTCAATTATTAATTGCCAGGGGTCCTAGAATTGTGCTTCACTTAACTAAATCAGAGAAAGACTGAGAAGTTCTGAATCTAAATGATAATTGATAAATAAAAACAAAATAATTTGATTTGATTTAAACTCATACAACAAAGGAAATATCTTCCTGATAAACATCAACCATTAAATGGGCATGAACCCTCAAAATTGGAGAGAATCAAACACCAACCCTCAAAGCTACTCTCCAAATAGACTTCCTCCTATGACTTGGGTGAAAGAAAATGCAAATTTCACCTTACCCTTCAATCAATTAATCTAACTTTTATTGAATTGTGATTAACCCCTACCCTGCTGGATGGGCAATGGATTCCCTAACACCTATAGCAGTGTTCATACATTTTTAACCTATTGTAAAGGTTTTATCATATCAAACAGAGATATTAACAAAGAGGAAGGAGAAGAAGAGGAATATCTAAAATTTGAGTCAAGATGACCAAAAAAACTCATTAAATATATGACTGGAGCACAACAGCAAGAACTTAGAACCACAATAATTGATAAGATTAACATTAATGTTCGGAGGTGTTAACTTTAATTTGTAATTATTATGAAAAAGATAACTCTTTCTTAGATGAATGAATAGGGAGGGTAAGTTTCTAAAGAAACTGTGGTGCTGCATTGGTGGTAGAGAGTGACAGGGTTATTTGATTTATCATAAATTGGCCACCATAAAGAGTTTACCTTTTAAACTCTTTGCAGTGGCCAATTTACATTATCAACTTAGTTGATAATACCAGATTACCCTCTTTCTTAGATGTTTCTCCGAAAATTTTGTGTTTTTTTGACACTGTTGAATTTGCATAGTTACTTAGCAATTAATCCTGATCACCCACTGCATGCTACACATAGGAATGATATTAAACACACTAAAAGAAACTCTAAAAGAAACGAGCCAACTAAGCTATTACCTTGGAATTTGAGGCTTCAAATTCCTGTGGAGCATCACATTTACTCAAAAAATAATCTCTTACCAGGCTCTCTAATTCTTGTTTGCACTAGCAATTTTTTTGACAGTGGTGGAGAAATATATCTACAAGTAAAACAAATTAACATCATCTGCATTCAGCTGCAAAACATGCTTACTGTTAGTGTCACTTTCTGATACAATAACTCTACTAGAAATTATTCCTCCATTAGGCAGGGCTCACTTTTTCTGAATTTGTAAGATGGACAGGAATAAGCATGTCAGGTGACTGCAAAAGGGAAGGGCACAAATAATGCCACTAGTATAAACACCTTGGTTTTGGCTTTTTTGCCTCAGACACACTCCCAGATAATGGAACAATCACATTGAAACACAGCATTCAATGCATTTTATGAAACTGTGTTTATGAAAATAGGAAAGCAATTACCAAGTTTCATTAAACCTTCCACAATGCAGAGCTTGCTGAATACCTCCTACTCAATCTAGTTTCGAGAGTCATTATTCGAGAGTCAGCACTATTTAAAATTTCAAGCACTGTACAAGCTATCTAGCATTTAATTGCAGAAGTAACTGTATGCAGGCTTTTTATCCAACTGTGCCTAAAAAGAAATTCCCCACCATTTCCCTCCCTGGACTTTTAAGGGTCAGGAAACCCACTTTTCAAAAATTCAGTCAATTCTGATGGCAAGGGCCTACTTCCTTGTGTTAAATTTCTTGATTAAAAAATTAAAAAACTTTTTTTTTTAATTCAAAGAAAAAACTAATTAATGAGGTTAACTGGCAAAATATCTTTTTTCTTAATTCTGTGGCCTTGTTCAAAAAAGAAAAAAAATTCATATTCTAAATATAAGAATCAGGTCCACTACCTTGAATCATATGTTGAAAAAAGATAAATTCAAAATTCGAAATTTCAGAGTGGCCTCAAATGATGTGGGTTAGATGAGCACACTTAATTTCAGAATGCTAGACTCTGGGTTAAGGTTTCCAGGTTTATGACCTGGCCAGGTTATTGCGTTATGGTTTGGGCTCTAACTCTCTACATCCAGGAGTCGACATAATCACAAGTAACTGATGAATTATTTAGGGGGGTAGGGTGAATGGCCTGCAGTGGACAAGCATCCCATCCAGTGGAAGTAATACAAAACATATTCCCAGTTACTTTAATTATGATACAGAAACTATAGTAAGAATACTAGCTTACTTTGCAACTAAAAAATATTAGAAAGCAGGAATTAAGAGAAAAAAATACACTTCAAGCAGTGTTATTTGACCTTTGACACTTGATTTGAATGTCACACGTGGTCTCCATTTAATAGTCTTCCAGCCGCTGTAACGCCATTTCTTCAATGTAAACGTCATCAGACAAGTGCTTACATGTACTGAAAGGCATGTGATGCTTAGAATACCGTTTTTTTTCAACTATTATGGTATCATAATCGGTGGTTCTTTTCATTATTTACGACGCCATGTCGGATTTTCTTGAAACTAATTCCCAGTACTTTTCGACTAACAAAGCAAATGCGTCACGCTCTGCGAGCAAACAACAGGCGAAATAACGCGGCAACACGAGGTTAGTGACAACAACGTTTAATTCACTCAGGTCCACTCACTCTGTCGCCTCCAGAACTTCTTAAAACATGGAGGGAACACAACTGTGCAGACACATCGATATTACTGTCAGGAAACTTTGAAAGAACAATTGTCAACAGTTAACAGTTAACAGTTTCTCGAAAAACTTCCTGAATGTCCCAGCAGGGAGTTGCATTCCTTTGAGAGGAGGTTAGGCAAGTTGTTCTCACTGTTTGGTTCAGTATTTCCTGTTTAGAGTTTCCTTACTCAATATTTTCCTTAGAGGTTGACGTTATGAGTTAAGGCTGAATATTTTGGTCGGAACTAGCTTACTGTTAGTTTTGCACAAATGGAGGACTTGGTGCCCGAAAGAATATGCCGTTGGGCATACGGCTTCAAACCTACCTACGTCGCATACACTTAGGTAATATTTCTAAGCGTGTAAAAAAAAACCTTAAGGCATATAACACAGCACAGGCTCAGTAACCTTCAATACATATCCACTTTCCTGATGATTTACTTGAATTAATCAAGGCTGGATACCAGAGCCATGGCTAGTTTCTCACAAAGGGGGTTCGAAATGCTTTTTTTGGAATACATGCCGTTAAGAATAGTTTAAAAACTAGGTACAATGTATATTTCTGAGCAAATAATACAGGCGTTTTCAGTTAAAATGTCTGAGTAATTTCCCAGTTTTCAGGATTGGCCGTTGCTTTTGAAGCTACCCATGCCTGACTTTGTACTTCACTCAATGAATTGCTCCAAACTGTTTCAAGAACTAGAATTTAAATGATGAACTAGGAATTTGTGATTAAGGACCATGCCACATTAACTACAACAAATCGAAAAGAGTGGTGAACACTGAGGGTGTCGTGTCTAAAGAAACTGTTCTGTTGTGTTATTTTAGCTAGTTCGAGCCCTGTGAGACAAGAGCCCTGTGAGACAGGAGCTCTGTGAGACAGGAGCCCTGTGAGACAGGAGCTCTGTGAGACAGGAGCCCTGTGAGACAGGAGCCCTGTAAGGAGTTGAGCTGCGTTAAGCGAGAGGACCCGAGTGCACAATCCAGTGAGAAGCACTACTAAAATAGGGTACGCTTAGTAGGATAGCATCCAGCCCTTAGACTCCGGTTGCGAATCGTCAAAAGACGGCAACTTCTCAGGGGTCTGAGGCTTCCTTGTAAAGCGATCCTGGCCGACATGAATGGATTCCAGGTGTTGCGCACCATCTTCCGGGTTAGGGTTCATAATCCAGTTAGTCAACAGAACTTCTTCACCATCGGCGCTTCCTTCTTTGATGCAACGACCGGTCCAGGTCGTGGTATACCGCCCATTCTACACAGCAAAATTTTTTTAAAAATGTAGTCAATTCTTACTTCACTGGTCATGAACATGACGTGTTAACCTCTCGCTTAGTCAAACTAATGAGATATTAACGTCAAATTCTCGTTATTCCTTCGATCATGGGCGGAAAAATAACATTACATGTGTTCGCTAGGTCAGCCAGGTTTATACAGTAGTAACTCACACTTAAGTTTCAGTTGCATCTCATGTTTAAATTTTATCTGCCAGGTTTCTCTAGAAGATTGTTGGTGGGGAGAAATGCAGTGTTCAGAAATTTACTTCCGCTCCTCAATGCTTTTCGGACCAAGTAATATATAGATTTAGCCAAGCCTAAAAGCGGAGCTCGCATTTTTTTTCCCGCACGTCTCAAGGGCACAACGCCTTGCCCCGGCCAGGACTAGAACCCGGGTCGTCCGACTCGGAGCCCAGTGCACTGACCACTGGACTACTGGACAAAGCCGTGGCGTTGGCGTGCCCGCAGTAGAGTTGACCACGTATGTCAAAAGTAGCACCTTGTACGGTCGTACGGTCGTACATACAAATTTTTTCGGCTTGATGGGTTACTACTACTATTTTGTATAATTATGGGGCTACGCTCTGCGAGCTCCGCTATTAAAAAGGCAAAAAGGTTCTAATCTGCACACAAGCTCAGTGTCCATTCTGTGGGAGTTTATCCCGGTTTCATACCGACCAGGAATATTTCGACTCTTCTTAAAAGAGTGTAAAATCATCGCTGGTCTCCTCCCTTTCCCACTCAAACATTTACTTAATCTTCTTAGACAGTTCTTTAGTACCACTGTATTCTCCTAGGATGGCAGAGGCACTGTGAGGGTCAAGTATCTTAGTCACTGACACAGAACAAAAAATTCTCAAACAAGAGTCCAGCACGATAACCAGGAGGTTACAAAGTTTAACCATGACCAGTAAAACTCCTGCAAAACAATGTAATTTTTCCTTACTTACCTGAAAGTCGACGGTAAAGCCAAATCGAGAAGCGTGTTCGTCTTTTCCCACAAAACCAGTCAATTTTTCTCTGGCAGCTTTAGAACCAGGTGTACAGTTGACGTAAAATCCTATCAACTCTCCGTTTTCCAGAAGGATGATTTGCATCTTTGAACCAAACTGGTTGTACCAGATTCCACTCAAGTCACCTGTGGAATATTAAGTACATTAAGAATAATGGGAGTAACTGCAAAATAACTCGACGGAATCAGTTGAACAGGTATACTCACCGCCTGCGGAAGAAAATGCACGGTGCCACAATGACTTATTTATTTTCACGAAGGAACTCTGCTTAGCGCCAAGTGTCAGGTTGTTATGATGACCAGCAAAGTTCTGAAAAAAAAAAAAGTTATCAAGTAAAGATCATTAAAGGAGGACACATCCCTGGGCGTGAAATTCTGTGATGCAACCAAGGTACAGTATTTTTTTAGTCGCCTAAAAAGAAATAAATAAAAGGGGGGGGGGTCGGAGAATTTTGGGGGATCAAATGGATTTCGTCGGAGGGGTCGGTCGTCGCTAAGAGAATATAAAAGTGGGAACCATAGAAAATCAATTGTTAGTGAGAGGGTGGTCATTAGAATACTACAGAGCCTTAGGGAGGGGTTTGATAAAATTTATTGCGGCACAATCAAAATCCCCCCCCCCCCCCCCCCCCCCCCAAATGCAAAATGACTAGTCCCTCAGTATAACCCATCCTGCCCCTCCTCTACGGCGTTACTCCTTTAAAAGGTTACTCTTCTTTTACTCTCTATGTTTGGAATGTTAGTGACTTCGCAAGCTGTGCATTTCGATTTAGTATATGATTGTAAATTTTATCCTGTAAATCTCGAACTCAGGTCACGTCCCTGGCGGTGGACTTGTTTCTATGATTCACGGTAATTTTACGCCAGATATCATGAACTTGGTTGATTTTCGAAAAGCATAGATAATATCACTTCATTCTTGTGTCATGTTCCCAGGTGTAGATTACAACTGCCGCGGTTGCGTCAGAGAATCAGTATAATAATTTCACGCTGGACATTTTGCTTCCTCCTCCCCCCACCCCACTCATGCTCCCCCTTCCCCCGCCCCACCCATGCTTCCCCTCCCCCCGCCCCACTCATGCTTCCCAGCGCGATTTTTTCAGGACCCAAGAAGGACGGTGAGTTTTCAAAACTTATGAATTCTGGACATGTGCTTGTTTCTGAACTTACCGTAGGTCGCGATAGCGTTGAAACACCAGCTGTCCGACACGGCCCTGTCAAAAGCGGCACAGTTTCCCTGAGCAGATGTCTCCACATTTTTCTTCCTTTACCTACGGAAAAATCTGAAATTAAGACACAGAAAGGATAGTTTGATCCAGATTTAGAAGAGAGTGGAGGGCTTCCTTACCCTTCCAAAGCTGCCGGAGGATTTTTCATCTTTTCCTTTTTTATTTATTTTGAGGGGATATGTGATAGTATGAAAGAGCGAAACTCTCAAGGGAAGGGATATCAGTCAGCTTTAGCACTTACAGGGGTGGGATTGGAGATCATCAGAGAAAAACTGAATGCTTACTAATAGGATCAAGGAATAGGTACAAGGCTCATGTTGGTTTTCTGTCTCTATAATTTAATTAAGGAATGTTGGTAATTCTGCCTAGTTTACCCGAAGGTGATTTTCGTCGTGCTGTTAGCCTTCGAAAGGAATTTTATTTTCGGCGAACAAATACGACCCAGACAAATGGAAATATCCTGCAATACCATTACGACAAGGTATGATCATGTTAAGTGACGTCTTTCTTAAACGAAGTTAGGTCAGTTTAGAAAAGATTGCTCATTTAGACTTTTGTGAAGATGAGATATCATACTGAATTCAGAATTATCGTTACTGTAGGATTCAAATGAAAGCATCAACATGTAATATTGCTGTTTATTCCAGAAGTATTACCCCAAAAATCACAGTTCCGATGAATAGCTTAGCATAATACTGTTAAAGGAGCAAAATTTTGTTCTTGCTCATTTGTCTGACCTAAATTCTTCATTCTTATTCCTTCATCACTAATTTAGTGACTTGAAGGCAGCTTGGGATACGTTCATTAATTTTTTGGCAACGAAGGTGAAAAGACCAGTTAAAAATCAGTTCGCGTGCAATAACAAACTGACGTATGAGCCTCATCTCAAGGATTATAAATCCTCTATTGTTTGCATTTTGCATTCAAACTTACCCTGAGGCAGCGTTCGAAGATACAACACAACTCGCGCCAGACCGACTGTTTCGACTTCACGAGGGCACCAACAAGGCTTCTAGTTTAACAAAGTTGTTCCCATTCGAAAATGGATGTGACGATTTAGACCTTAAGACTTTTATATTTAAAACAAAGGAAAATTGAAACCGAAAGTGCAAACGAAGCTCTTTTGTAAATGACATCATGTGCTTGAGAGCTATTTTAGTAGACTTCAGGACTCAGAGAGTCCGGGATAACCGCACTGAATCGCCGCTGAATCAAAAATGTGTGAGACAACACAATTACAAATGACAGCTGAATGTGCGAGAAAAAGCTTTATAAGAAACGTCCACCTAAGTAATCATCCTAGTATTATCGATCTAATTTAGACCACTCAGGAACGCTAAAAATAGTTAGGGAGCTTCTGAGGGTAAGGGATTAATTGTCAGTTTATTTGGATCCCAAAGAGTACATAACATTGACGACTGATCGAAATACATGCGTTGAAATTGAAACTGAAAGTGCTGTGTAAAGGAAAATCAAAATTTCGAGATCACGCAATCACGAAATTTACTTTTTTTTTAGCAGGAAGTGTGAAATTTTCAGCCATACTTTTCCATTGTTTGTAACTGATATGAATTTTCGATAATTTTAGCAATGATTGTTTCGACAAGCTGCACGCATGATTTAAATCGACGCAAATAACAAAACCAAGGGGAATCCCCGCGAAATTTATGACATACATGTAAACAATACTAAAAATAGATAATATTTTCAAAGTGCGTGTTCGACTACCCACCAAAAAATTAACGTTAAATGCATTAAACGTATAATAAAACACACTGGCTTATTAATGTATCGCCCTATCATTAGTTATCGCCAAAAAAAAGACCGGTCGAAAACGCTGAAAAAAATTATCTATTTCGATTATACTCTCGACTGCAATTTCGAGCGGAAAATGAAAACTTCCACTTTTGAGAATGCTTAGACCAAAAGAGAGAAATCACGTTAACCTAAATAGTATCTTCTCCTCTTGGTTACTTTTCCCCTCACTTTCTTGGTTTACAAATAACGATTTTACTCTTTCGCTTCTTTAGATCCCTCGCGAAAGTATCAACAATGCAAGATTGCTAATTCCGAAGTCGTATCGCAGAATTTTACGGTTCCAGCGACAGTTCTGGTAATGATATTGACTTTTGAGAAATCTGAATGTAAATAAACCAAAACTACGACCTAATTTTGCTATCTTAGACAAAGGAAACGCAAGTTGAAAATCATGGCACAAGTTGTCGAAAATTCAACACTTAATCGACTGGAATTGGACCAGAAGCCCCTTACTTCAATAGGAAGCTGGCGAGATCTGACAAAAAAGAGTAAAATAATTTACCTTTGATTGATGACTAAGTCTTTCAAACAACCTCCCTGAAAGATTTCCCTGATGTTGTGTCTATGACGCTCAATGCTGCTCTGATGAGCTCTACTTTGCTTAACCTATAAAACGTAACTACACGGCCTATAAATTATTAAAATATGCTGCAATTATCCTTTTTTCCGGCCGATTATCCAATGAGACCGTTGACACTTCAGAATTTAATTGAATTTCACGCTGTAAGGTTCCAAAATTACAGAATTTTCAGAAACGCTGACCAAGCAATAACTTTTGATCTCTGCCCAAACATATTTCATCTTTATCGTGTGAGAAATGTCTTCTGTAAACAAATTTTTTTCTAATGACGCATCGGGGTTTGGCCAGAAAGTCTACTTTCGGTTTCATGTTTTCCATACTTGCGACTCTTTCGCTATTTTCCGGGTGTTAATTTGAAACACAACAACAACAGAAGGAAAATTTCGTGATTTGATCAAAGGCCAACTCATAATAGAAGGATATTTCACCATTTGAATATAGATTTATGGTTTAGTAATGCATTCCCCTTTTAACGAAGTGATAAACTACGCTGTAAGTGATGGTAAAGACCCCAACCATTACTTCCTGTTTCTCCTTCAAAGCTGAGTGACACGCACAGTTAATTTGAACATCTGTGTCTGTGTAATAAATTAAGCCAGGAACAAATTCAAAACGAATATGTGCTGGATGATGCTTTGCAAGAATCAGCCTTGGTTAACAAAAGAGATCTAGTGCAAGTTGGAAGTAGAACTTTCTAACCTGTTAAAATTATAGTGAAGCTGGTACGCAAACTCATGTAACAACCAAACTCATACAACCAAACTCATGTAAGGCTTGACTGTTGTAGGCCTTCAAAACACAAAAACAAAGAAAGATCACATACATTGTATAACCATGGTTTATTTGGTTTATAGTTCTTGTCAATAATAAACACAAGTGATGGAGCATTGAGAAATCTACAGCAGAAAGAGCAAATACAAGATTTAAAACTTGCTAAGTGACAGCTAAGAATAAAATCTGCATGATTCGCCTGTCAAACTTCTTCTTAAAGGAAGAAAAATTTATGCAGGAGATTCACCCCTAACTCCCCACCTCCCAAACAAAAAAAATATAAACATATTTCTTACCAAGAAATTTGAAAGAACAAATTGGGTAGCTCACTGTGAGAATTTTTCATCTTCATTATTTTTAAAATAGATCATTCCTAAGGCAGATGTAATCCTTAAGTACCTCAACAATTATAGCCTTCTTCCCCCAAAGAATGGTAGTGAACCCCTAGAATAAACCTTTTCAAAGCAACATTTTCCAGACAATTTGAATATGTATGGCCCAGATTCATAGTGATCCATGAGGTATAGATTCATAATATAACCAGAACTGTAACATGGAGTAATTAGACTAGCTGATACTGTAAAGACTTCTGGGTCCCACCCTATACCTTTACTCCCTTATGAAAAAAAAAAAAAGAAAAGTGGGTTGAGGTTAAAGCCTACAATCAAGCCCAGTCACTCATCTGGCTGTAACTTACCCTTGTACCCATAGCATAAAACAACCAGAAAGTACAGCTAATCCCCACTGGGTGGAGTGCTTGCCCATCCCAGGATACTCCTCACATTGCAACAGGTTTTCCTGACAGCTTGCCCCTACCCATTTGTCCACCTGGGTAGAGAGAGGTAGGGTGAGAGTAAAGAATCCTCCCCAAGAATGCACTGCAATGATGGCTCTTACTTGGCGTACAAGACACAGTATATGTCACACTATTGTTTTCATTGTTTTCTTATTTCCAGTTGTGATGAAATTCTACTGTGACGAATACTGTGTCTTCTACACCAAGTAAGAGCCCCAATGACCTAGTCAGGTACAGAACCTGATCAACTAAAGGCTCAAGTACTAGTTTTTCTTACCTGGTTCAGCAAAGAAATGAATGGGAAAGTCCACAAGATTCAGACAGGGGGTTGGTCAGTCAGTTAGTAAGTAAATTAGTCAGTCTGTCAGTAAGTTAATAAGTCAGTAAGTAAGCCAGTCTCTCAGATACTTAGGTAGTCAGCTTGTTCATCCATCAGTCCATCTATTCATTTGTTCATTTTCTGTTCAGTCAGTCAGCCAGTCAGTTGGATAGTCAGTTAGTCTGTCTCTAGTCAGTCATTCAGTCAGTAAGCCAGTTAAACTACAAACAGTCCAGCACTCAGTCAGTCAGTCAGTCAGTCCGTAAGTCAGTTGATCATTCCATCCATCTGTCTACCATTCAGTCATTATAGACCAATCTAACTTGATCTGATGAGGAAAAGAAAACAAACTAAGGAAGAAGAATTTTGGTTTAGTGGTGACAGTCAACTTAAATAGAAGTAATTCAAACATTGAAAGACCTCTGAAATTACTAACATGAATCAGATATCAAAAACCCCTTGCAACACTTATGGAGATAATTTTGTAGACCTCGACTAGTTATTATCCTTTTCTTTAGTCATCTCTAACCTCAGAAAGAATGCATGTACCTATGTTGGAGAAAATGCCCCATTAATCGAAATTACAAATGCATGTAATAAATAATCGTCACTACCGGAATAATGTTGGCTTCGTGCATCTGTGAAGGTTGATATATAAATAGTGCAAAAGCGCTAAAGGGAAAGAATGCTATAAATGTGTGTTTAAATCTTACCTAGTTAGATGTAAACAAACCCCATATAATTTCCCGCTAGTAACTCATCGGAGCAATCCGCAAAATTTCAAACTCAGCATTTCCCGTATCCAACAGACAAAGTAGATTAAAAGGTTGAAACCAATATGTAAGGAAAAAAACTTGTTAGAGTGCTTAAATAAAGGACGGACCGTTGCAAAAATATTTTCATATTACACTGCGAGACTTGAAGAAGAAAAACATGACAGTGTAAATAGTTACTCGTAGTAACTACGACTGCTGGAATATCAAATCGGGGGCTCAGGTGGGCTGATGCTCTACTAGTTTACAGAAATGGGGATTGATCATTTGCTGTATATTACACAAAAGCAACGACGAAACAAAACATAGAAGTATTCGGCATAATAGATCTCCGGACTGTCTAAATGATACAAAAGAACTTGACAGCAGAGACTCTGAGTCCACATTCTCGTGCTCAAGGCATGACAAATTATACGGTTTGTGGAGCGAGAGAACTGAATTGTATGGGAAAAGTTTGTGTAGCACCAAATAACTCACTACAAAAGGTCTCTGTAATTATGGTTTTAGCAACAAAACTGTCACGCTCGCTCGCTACCAAAAATCGTAAATTTCCCCGAAACGTTTTCACACGAGGTAACTTGTCACGCAATATTAACGGACACGTTCCGAACAATGAGTCGACGAGCCATCGTCCCAATTTGTTTAAAGTGATCAGTCCTTTAAGCTTTTTTTTTTTTTCTGGAAGGACTATTTTTATTAAAAAGGAATGAGTTTCCATAAGTTTCTTTCAAGGAGGGCGGGAAGAAGTAGGATGCCGGCAAAAGGAGAAACACAAGAAAACAAATGGCAGTAAAGACTCGGTAAAAGGAAAACAAATAGATATGATGAGTAACGCAAAATAAAGTGCAAAAAAAAAAGGAAAATGGAATGCTGTATCGGCCTAGCGCAGAAGGAAGCGAGAAAGAGACAGAATAGGGAATAAGAAGATTTCCTTCAGAGGCCGCGATCAAAGAAAACACAAAAAAGAGAAAGCAAAACGAAACACTGACTCAATACGAGTAATAGGAAATATATAATGAACGAACTAGGAAAGATATCAAGCTAGGTAATAACATCAACAGGGATTATAACATGCAAAGTAAACATTGAAACATGATTAACCCAAGATCTTTAATCTTTTCTCTCTAACTGTGATTATTTGAAATAACACTGATGGAAAAAAATATTTAATTTTTATGACATTAAAATAACTCAAGAAACTTTATTTCGCTCAATTAACGAGGATTTCACACCAGGAATGAATATACGTAAAAACTAAGTAGATTACAACGAAAAAAAGCCAATCGTGATCCACTCAAAAAGCAAAAGTCAAATTGATTTGCTATAATAACATAAACAGAAAGGTGCATCTAACAATTTCAAAATGCATGCAACATTAATATTGTGATTAGGAATATCGTCAGTACTTGTAAGAGTAATGTGACTAATTCCTTATTCTTTCTTCTCTGCTGCCCTTATGACAAACAACTATTGCATAAAAGAGAGCAAGGGAGATCCTTTTCAAGCATTCAAGAGGTAATACCATCCCAATTCTCTTCAACTGGAGCCTTCATGCTAACAGCAGTAATTGTGCGAAGGCTAATAGTTAAAAATCGCTGTGCATACTTTTTCTAAGACAACAGAAATCTATTTAATTCTACCGCCGCCAAGATCTGGATGCTAAAGCGTAGCTTCGTCATAATGTTAAAAAAATTTTAGTTATTGCCACAATTTATACAAATCAGATTTTTATGGTGACCCTATCCTTTTCCTGCCTCAAGAGAGATCGCAAGGCAAACTAAAGGAATATAAAAGGTGAATTCAAACTAACAAGTTTCCCATGGCAGTGTAGATGGAAAAACACGCACTTTCGTCGGTTTTTGGGAGGGAAAATGAAAAAAAAAAAGTGAAAAAAACCCGTTTGTGCCAAGCTTGCGACTAAAGGAATTGAAAGAATCTCTCTTTATTCCAACATCGAGCCCCAAAAAAAGCCGATAGGGATGTTGTGGAAACATCGACTCCGGCATGTTTTTTGTAGCTAAAGCTCTTTAGAAATAAACAAAGAAAAATGCAGTTGCCAGGGAAACCTAATTCACTTTCGCTACAGCATGTTACTATCAATGTCTTCTGTGCTATTCTACAAGATTTACGTAACTAACTCTATCAGCCAACCCGGATTCTTTCGCCTAGGGCTCTGTCTTCTTCTCCTCAATGGTGGCATAGCGATTTTCAGAATCTTCGATATTTGTAGGATCTTTAGTGAATGGCACACCATAGGTTGGGTTACTCATAAAAGTGTTTTCGGTTGCTTGCTGTGTGGCGTTGTTGTTGTCCAAGGATCCAACCCCGTTGACTTGCTCTTGTCTGGATATCACCGATCCACTTCTGTGGTGGATGGATTCATACGTCGTGTTTTCCCCGACATACCCTGGGTTTTCAAATGTAACCATAGAATTGGCTCTGGGGTGCACAAAGTCACTGTCCAAATAGAATTCGTCTGTCCTTTTTCCTGTATGATTTCTTTTCCTGTAAGACAAATCAGATATATCTTAAGAAAAAAGGCAATAACCACAACAACAGCCGGCCATTCTTCATACATGACCTTCTGTCATGTTTATTCTCTCCATTTTCAAGTATAGAAATAAATGAAATTTCCAATGCAGTTGCAGTTTATTGGGACGTCTCCGAGCTCCAAGGGACTACGTCGCGATGTTTCGTGTTATTTTTTCTGTAGCAGGAGTAAGTGATTTATAATAGAATGAAACAATAAAATACTGAAAAGCTTTCTAAGGTACACTGAGACTCCAAAGCGCAAGAAGGTGCAGAATGGAATATAAAAAGGAAGGAGAATGACAAGGACGAAAGAGATTAGCAGGATTATAAATGTCAAAGCCAAAATATGTTGGCGTACTTCAAAATGACTGGTCGATTGACTGATTAATAAAAGAAAGTGACTTCTTTTGAAAGCCTCACCGCATCATTTGGTAAACGAAGAATACCACGATTAGCACCAACAGAACAACAGTGCCTCCTAACCCAGCAACAATTGGCACGTTTAACGTCTCTTTATCCTGAGTAGACCTTTCAGTATTTGTTGGATTCTCTACCTGTCTTTTGCCTTGAAAAAAAGGTAGAATATGATAATCGTTAAAAAGTTTACAAGTGTCTGTGATACATATCAGGTCCTAAGTTTTGATTGGTGCACAGGCCCTGGTATCTAAGCTCATATACCGCATGTACCTCAAACATGGTATTAAAAAAAGAAACAACTCCTGCAATGTTTGACACAAATGTGGATATATTATATAATTATCGTCGCCAAACTTAGTAAAGTGCATAAAGGGGGCAAGTTTCTACAGAAACTGTGGTACTACGTCAGTGGGAGAGTATAACGGGGTAATTTAGTGTGAACAACTGAGTTGAAAACGGAAATTGGCCACCGTAAAGAGTTTAAAGGCTAACGTTTCGAGCATTAGCTCTTCGTCAGAGCGATTGCAATTGCCAATTTACATTTTTAACTCAGTTGTTAACACTAAATTACCTGTTAGTATATAGTGTACAAGGGAAGGAATCATACCGCTTGGAGCACTTCATATAAAGTCTGTGATATAGGCTTTGTGAAGGAAGGGTGGGCGAAACGAAAATCTATTCTTTCGAAATCGTTAAAACGTTCCGGTAGATATCGAGAATTTTCGGTACATTGAATGAAAATTAGGGTCACACAAATAAGCTAAAGTTAACCACCCAATTGATGACTCAAAAATGGAGGCCAAAAAAAAAAAGATGTGAAAAAATAAACGTGACTTAAATCGGCGCAAAGTTTTCAAGGCAGCCTTACATCGATTTTTTATGATAACATATTGAAGGGGTGGCTTATGAGAATTAGCTCAGTTTGTAACCAAAACGCTTCCTTTTGTCACGGTCATTGACCAAGCTACAAGCTTTGAAATACCTAAATTTCTGAAACTCTGCATTTATTGATGTAGAAGTCGGAGTCTGGAGACAGAAGTGTGTGGTTCTCCATAGCAAAGGAACCCAGAGGAGATACTAGCTAGTCGTCCATTAACCTACAATAGATCTCAAACTCTATGGTATGTCTTGCTTTCATATTATTAAAAGAAACTGGCTGACCGCCTTTTTCCAGAGAAGCGCGATTAAGGTTAAAAGTGTTATTACCAATCCTAATGATCGTGCCTCCAATGGCTGCCCCAAGACTTTCTTCACTTTTCTGGAGTATTTGTTCCAGTGTAGCACGAGGTACAGGTTCAGGAACCTGGCCTTCCACAGATGGAAATAAAACAGCTACTTCTACTTTCAAAGTATTTTCCCCACTAATGGAAAGTCCAAGTATTTTGGCGTCGGAAGCCACGAATTTCCTTTCCGAATTAACATCTCGTTTTGACATCCTGCAAGTGAATTTTAATTCACACTTATTTAAGGAAAAGCCTAAAATGCGGTGGTAGGGGGAGGGGAGGGGGGGGTTTGAAAAAATTCGCTCATTGACTGATCTGGTCTGAAGGAGGTGTTGAAGGTGTTGATATTAATAATAAGACTCAAAAATTTCCTCTGACGTAAAATTCACGAATATGCGAGCGTTTGTCAATCAGATAAAGGAATTCGTTTCACTATTTTTTTTTAAATAAAGAAGGTCAACTCTCCAATGCAAGGAGGGCAAATACATAAATCAGATCCTACCATTACCTTGCACATTCCTCATCTCCGCAAAAAAAACCCGTGCAAGCTTTTGCCACCGCAGCTCGGAAGTTATACGTTGTCCATTGCGCCTAAACAGAATTCAACAAAATGAAAATAGGATTGTGCTATCTGGTGAGAAGTTTGTTCAAGATAAACACAACTTGAGGTTTATTTAGCTCTCGGCGCTATTCATTTAGAGCTGTTGTTTGTAGAAAGTGGAGGAGATGAAAGCGAATCCACCGAAACAAACCTACTTGGTCACAGAGCAAAGGATCCGACATTGGAAATTCAGTTCCAAGTCCACTTTAAAAAAGCTAAATCTTTTCCAGATCTAGATGCGGTTCGTGAGGAAGCAGTAGCCAGTTTTTTCTAGAGCTCATACGGTTACTGGATATTCGTCAACCAAATGGGGAATCAGTCATTGTTGAAATTGATGGTCGGGATAACAAAGGAAAAGAAATAAAAAATGTTGACTTCTGCCGCCAATGAAAACTTGATTCACCGTTCTTGCACTTTCTACGGAACGCTTTATGCCTTAAAAGAAATATGCAAGGTTGATTACGCTGGGGGGGAAGGGGGGGCGAGGGGGAAGGGTGTCAGCAAGAAACAAAACGCAGCATCCTTACCTCGTTTTGAAGATTTACCTCTACTTCTACGGCGCTTGAACCTAAAATGAGAACAGCATTCTTAAAAGTACCTCTTGCAATTACAATGATGTTACTGAGAGATATCAAACCTTTCACATGATGTTATGAAGTCCTTCTAACAAGCACTAATTATTTCTGGGCAGCTTCTTCACTTTCATTTTGAGTTTTGCAGCTAACTTTTGTATTGATCTAGAACCTGTGTTATGACTTGCATCTTTTGTCCATACTCGTGTTTTCTAACCCTAGTTGATCTTTTACGACTACTGACACAAAGGGGAGTAAGATATCCTTAGTACCTCTCTAGAATAGGAATTCTTACAATCTAGCCTGTAATTTACTCCGTTTTTGGTTGAAAAGTTCTCATTTTCGGCCTGTTCCTGCATAAGTTCTTGCCCAAAATTGTGGTGCATGCGGTAGATCTAAAGACGACGAAAATGCGATTACAGCAGAGCGCGGCCCAGATAGATTACATGTACATCTCTACCATCTTCCCCACATACTAATTCTCTGTGGTGTAAGGGAACAGATGACCTGGTTTAACCAAATCGGCTTGATAAACAAGAGTATAAGCTCAATTTAATCGATTTACGCTTACCAACGTAAACAAGGCAGAGGTCCCAAACATAATACTTCGGACACTCGCAAAAATAACCAGGGATTACACAAGATCCTCCATTTTTACACTTGTTCGAACGACAATCATAAGGACCTGGAGGAGTTGATTGTTGTCCGGTGGACGACTGCTGTGTGGTGGCTGACCGCTGTGTGGTGGATGACTTCTGTCTGGTGGATGACTGCTGTCTGGTGGATGACTGCCGTCTGGTGGATGACTGCCGTGTGGTGGATGACTGCTGTGTGGTGGATAATTGCTGTTTGGTGGATGACTGCTGTCTGGTGGATAACTGCTGTCTGGTGGATGACTGCCGTGTGGTGGATGACTGCTGTCTGGTGGATGACGGCTCTGTGGTGGCTGACTGTTGTGTGGTGGCTGAGTGCTGTGTGGTGGCGGAGTGCTGTGTGGTGGCTGAGTGCTGTGTGGTGGCTGAGTGCTGTGTGGTGGCTGAATGCTGTGTGGTGGCTGACTGCTGTGTTGTTGTGGCTTCAGGCGTACTTGAAGAAGGTGGAGAATAGAGGTGGACTGATTTCGGAGAAAAAAGATTCTGATTAGACATAAATAACAGTAATTCGTCATCTGAGGAAGGGCTAACGCTCGAAACGTCAGCTTTGTAACTCTTTGCGGTGGCCAATTAAAGTTATCAACTCAGTAGATAATGCTAAATTACCCTGTTATAATCTCTCACTGACACAACACCACAGTTTCTTTAGAAACTTACCCCTTTAAATAAAGAATAACTTCCTTTGGGAGGGAAATTCTCATGGACGTTATTTGTTATGAGAGGAAAAAACTTTATGCACTCGACGCTTAAAGAAAACTTGCCCGAAAAAAATTTACGAGTACAGTGTGTTTGGCATTAACAATCGGACGGTATGTACTGAGCTTACTCGTCGAGTAAAGAAAGCTGTTGTTCAACTGTCGTTGCTTTGTTTTGGTTGGACCTGACTTGGAAAACGTCTGGCAAGGGTATATTTGACTGAAATTCTCGATATAGTTAGTCGAAACCAAACGGCCATCCTCAAGTAAACCACTTACCAGAACTAGAGCAATTTTCACCGGGTTGCAGGTAGTCTGGACACGAGCACCGATATCCATCCGGTCGCAAAAGGCACAGGTGAGAACACCCACCATAGGACTTAGAACAGGGGTGATCTGGTGACGAAGAAACTTCAACATAGTCAAGCGCTCATTACCATGAGTAATGCAAAGTGACCTGTTTCCTTTTTTTGATAGCTTTTGATTTGATCTCCTCCAAATTTATACGAAAAAGTAGGAGTTCACCTCCAGCTCCTAGCATACCTATGTATACAGTAGTTGGTGTTTGTTAATCATTGATTGGAAACTAAGTTACTAGTTTTCATTCTTTGCCTCAAACCATCATGATAACTTGTATTAACTAAGAGAACATAAGCTTTTGTTGAGCTTTAACCGCGAACTGTATGATTACGGATTTTATTTCAAGGTAGAGCGCAAGATGAGAATCAGTCTACAAATATTCTCAATTATGGAGAATATATATATATTTTTTCATCTTCCTTCTCTGTTTTTTAAAAGCTGATAATTGCACAGAATTGTTTCTGAGTAAAACGCCTTCAGTCGAGTAGATCAGAAGTAAGCAATCCATTATTGATTTTTTCACAGCCTCCGGATAGCTGAAAAAAAAGCTGCCATTGCTTAATGTTGACGGCACTATAGACATCACTTCAAAATGGCTCTAAAGGAGGTGACTCAGAGAAGACAAAAAAGACATAGAGCTAGGGTGTTAGAAGTTGTTTACCTGGGAGAGGTTTATTTCTATCATACGCATGTATATCCATGGGTCGACCAAGGCCCTTGGCAACAACCGTCATATTTGAAAGTGTCTTCTTTTCCGCTCGATTAACAACATCTAACCACCAATCCGTCCAATACAAGTGATCTTCAAACAGCGTCAAACCGAACGGATGTGGTAATTTAGAACCATCTTCCATCAAAGTTGTTATTGTGTGACGTTCCAAATCATAATATTCAAGGGTGTTAAGGTATGCGTCCACCCAGTAGAGCCGATTATTTGCTTCATCTAAAGTGAGACCATTTGGCCAGTATAATCCTCTTTTTACCAATATCTGTCGACTGCTCCCGTCCATATTAGCAACTTCAATCCTAGCCACAGTACCCCAGTCACACCAGTACATCAACCTTAAACAAAGCAAAAACCAAGTAAGTGGCATATCTATGGCAAATGTTCCCTCTTAACGACAAAGTGCGCTGATGGCTAAGGAAGAAGAGATTGTGATGACATCTCTTAAACAGCTCCTGTGGTATATTAGTAAAGTGAGACCAAGAGATTATACAGTTGGTTGGGTTAAGTCTCTTGGTAAGACATAACGGCGTGCGAATTTTTTCTTGAAACAAATTGGCACTGATATACCGTTCTGCACACTCTCGTAAGCTGAAACTTGCCTAATAAGAGCAAGGAGCACACCAACTGTTTACGGCTAACGGTTAAAAGTTTGGCCATTTCACGGCTACGGTTAACCCAAAATGACACAAAATGACAAATAGTAGGAAGGAAAAATGTTAAAGTTTAACTTTTTTTACGACTGTCGATTTAAATTTGTCAATTTTACGTCTAACGGCTAATGGATAACTCCATCGAGACCCTTGTTTAGAAGGCTGTATTTGAAACCGTCCTGAGACCACTAATAATGAAAACAAAATGATCCTGTAGAACTTAAGTAGTAAGCTTCTTTTTAAATATACTTTTTTTTTCGTTATAGAGTGTACAAAAAATAAGGTGATTACTAAATAATTTGTTCAACAAGATCATGTACTAAAAAATATAGGTAAACGTGCTCGTTCAAGAGCAAAAGACCATCGTTCCTATTTACCTCATCCATTAAATAAAAAACAAATACTATGTTCTTACAATGCGCGCGCTTACTCACCAAATTATTTTATGCGCAATGCAGTATGTGCAATGCAGGATGCGCAGTGCAGGATGCGCTGTGCATTACAGAGGAATCACTTTTAGGAGACAATGACTAGGTAAAAGTATTTACCCTTTAGAAAGATCAAGAATTATATCCCTTGGCTTGTCTAGATCCTTGTCGATCAATACTTTCCTCATGGTTCCGTCCATTCTGCAGACTTCGATCCTTTTGGCGAGAACGTCACTCCAGTAGACGTTTCCTCCCACAGGGTCAACAGCAAGTCCATCAGCATTAGACACATTTACAGAAACGAGAACTTCTGGTGATGTCCCATTTATGAATGCCCTTCTGATACTGTTTAGGCTGACGTCTGTCCAGTAGACTCTATTGTCTGTAATGTCCATTCCAAGTGCAACTGGTCGATACATGAAGGCTCCTATCGGCAGAGCTTTGGCCAAAAAATTGGATTCATCCAAATCGAGAATGTAAATTTCGGCATTCCAGGCATCAGCATACAGTAAGAATTTCTGAAAACCTGAACGAACAATGCTGTGAGCTGAGCGAGCTGAATACAGGCAAAATCATCATTTAGATTCACTGCAGCAACTGATACGAAATTGAAATTGAAACGCAAGAGTTTATTATTGCGGCAACTCTGACGAAAATACAAGAATTGATGTCAAGAATACCTTCATAAAATGAGTTTGAACGAAAATAATGAGAATGGAGCCAGAGTCGGGGAAAAAATTGATGAAAATCTTCTTCTCATAGTAAAGCTATTTATTTACATTATAAGAGTTTAAATAGTCAAGAATATGACTAGTACGATACAATGTTGTACGTGTCTTACTGTATGTCTGTGGGACACAGGTTTTCTCATCTTTCGACAGTTCGAGACTATCGGGGCATGCGCATTTGAATCCCTTCGGTCTCAGAAGGCAGAGATGAGAACATCCACCAGAAGACATGGAACAGGGATGGTCTAAAAGTGGAGTTAAAAGAAATATTTGTCGATTCAACATTTATAGCAAATAATCGTGAAAATTGGGCACACCTAGCAAAAACTTATGCGGAGAATATATTTTGTTGCATTATTAAGGAACGAAAGGTCAAGCGGTAGTCTCCCGGTGCGACTGATCTGGAGTTGACAAATAAAGAAATAGCTAGAGGTTGTATCATTACATGCATGTTAAATAGCGTAATTGCTGGAGATCGTTTCATATCATTAATATGTATTGAAACGAGCAGATGTGTAAGAGAGATAGAGAAATTGAGAAATGGTCAAGACTGATTGATACCTGGAAAAGTCTGATTCCTGTCATAGGCATGTATATCCAATGGTTGTGACAAACCGCTGACGAGAACGGTTGCATTTGACGGAGAGTCTTTTGGCGACTGATAAACAACACCCGAACTTGAATCGGTCCAGTATATTTTATCTTTGAGCAATGTCAAACCAAATGGGTTCAATAATACATATCTATCACGTAACAGAGTTGTAATCGTATGACGCTGTAAGTCGTAGTATTCCAACATATGGAACCATGCGTCCACCCAATAAAGCCTGTTATTTACACCATCTAAGGTCAGCCCATTAGGCCAGTAAAGCCCTCTTTTAACCAGTGTGCTTCTGTTGTTTCCATCCATGCCAGCGACCTCAATTTTGTGGCTGGTACCCCAGTCGGACCAGTACATAAAACTGTATTTAATTACAAAAGAGGGAATCGATTATTACAAGTTGTGAAACCGACGAGACAAAGTTCGCCACGGAGTCGACAACACGCTTCAACTTTAGTAAACTTGTTTTATAATCATTAATAAAGATGCAAAAGATACTCTTATTTCCCTCGACATAAAAACAAGCTTTGATTAGGAGATGACACATTCCAACATTAAACATTCTTAGAAACCATGATGAAGACCGATGAATCAGCAAAAAACGTCTCGAAATAACATCTACAGTGATACTATGAGTAAACAAAAGGGGCAATTTTTTGCACCTATTCGAAACGTGCATGAAAACCAAGCTATATCGGGTAGGAGTATAAAAAGCGTGGAGACAATTCACAATGCAAGTGATCGATGAGTCGCGCTTTAGCCAGAAAATCTAGAGAGGGTAAGTGCTGTTTAAGGGTTTCCAAAGTTCAGATTTCGTATTTAAGACAAACCAAAATTTTTGATCCACAAGCACTTCAAAAAAGCTTTTCCTGAGCAGTGTTAGGGATTTACATTTCGATAATTTTGACCAAATTAATTCTTTATTACCACCCTTCCCCCTCCCCCGCCCCGCTAAACTGCAAACCTGATGATAATCTTACCCTTCGTCGATATCCAAGATAATATCTCTTGGATTATCTAGATCTCGAGAAATCAGGGTTTTTCGTATTGATCCATCCATTCTGCTAACTTCAATTTTGTTAAGAGAATGATCAGTCCAGTAAATATTTCCTCCCACTGGATCAACCGCTAGCCCATAAGGATAATAAACTCCACTGGAAATGATAGTCTCTGGAGACGATCCATTAATAAACATCCTAGATATTGTATTCAAGCTTGTATCCGTCCAATATATTCTGTCTTCTGTACTGTCGAAATCAAGTGCCGCAGGACGACTGATAGAATGTGCCATTGGTACCAATTTAGCGCTCGTGTTCGATTTGTCCAGAGATAGTGTATACATTTGGCTCAGACTTCCATCGGCGAAAAGTAATATCTTTTGAGGTACTAAAAAAAAAACCCCGTAAATTCTTAAACCTTAGAATAGTTTAGCAAACCATCTAGTTCAAGAGGGACCGAATATTAACAGATTTACAAAAGCGCTGAAAAAATTCAAATTTTAACGCCAGAAAAAATTTACTTATTAATTTTTGATAATGTAAATTGTATTTGAGAAGCTAAGAGGTTGAGGAGGACCGGCTTTACTATTTAGTCCACCATGTGATCTCCCTTTTCAAATACATATCTACTTCTTTCCATTCGCATTTATATCATTTCAATGATTAAAAGCTAATCCTAATGGGAGTAGCTTAGTCAATCCCTACAAAATGTTGTGCACTGTGGCATAACACCCCTGCATCTATTTCAGGTGTCAGTCTGGAGCTCTAGGTCGTCCTATCAAAGATAAAAGCCTTCATTGGACGAGACCCCCTTTGCTACAAATATTAAAATGGAAAGTTGAAATGTTTATTTTGATTTTTGAAACTTTACGACGCTTTTAATAAAAATGACATAAAAAGAAAATGTGGATTATTGTATCCCTAAGGGGTTTGTGGTGCATTCAATTACCGTCATGTTTACAAGTCCTCCCATCTTCTCCAAGGATAGAGTGACTTGGGCATGCACATTCACTTCCGTTAGGAGACAACAAACAAATATGACTGCAATCGCCAAGGCAAGAAGAGTTTCCTTCTGTTTAAAGAAAGATATCGTTTAATTTACTACATTCAGACACTAGTTTTGATGGTGAAACGATCTGGATTTTAAAAAGAAGTTTTCAGGAACGTAGAGCCATTCTTTGGGACCTTAATGATAGCCTACAAGATTCTAAAGCCAGCTATTCGGTCCTTCATCGCATAATATTCCAATGAAGTGTGTACGCTTAGGTTTTAAAGACGTGATTCGCTCATATAGTTGGGCCATTATGATTCCGTACGCACTCACTTAAAAAGGAAAAATCGCTAGTGTCTCAGGTACACTAGGGACCTCATCGACATGAATTATTTGAGGCGCGCTCCAACGAATGCAGGCTTTAGCTAGCAATACCTATCCGATATGGCAACAACAATATAAGCTATGTGGGTTCAACATTGCGGCCTGACAGTCAAAGAACTTGCATGCACTTTTCGAAAATGAAGTAAAATGGATTATTCTCAGAGCATTTATAGATAGGCAGTGCCACTGTGCGAGGTTAAAGTTTATTAACTCAATCTCACAACCACGCTGAGCGTGTGTAAATGTAGAGAACACGGGAGAGAGATGACATGAGTAAAAGGAGGAAAGCTAGGTATATACTCATGATGGGGAAACCACCTTCAATTACAAGAAATTAACGTGCGATAAACGTTAGCGAACCGGATAGCCTTCACTTTGTACTCCTCTGGGAGCGCGCCTAGATATACTGATTGGCTCATGCGCAATAGAATTATCCACTGACAATTTCCCTACGGACTGCTTTGCAACTTGTAAGAACATCGTCCCCTTAACACTTAAGCGCATGTATGGGAACTAGCTTCCATCAATTCCTGAAGGAGTCACTCAAGAACTTAAAAGAGTAACACAACGACAACTTCAGTGACGCCTTCCGACGGAATAAATCTTTCAAAGACTCTTCTAGTTTGCTGAGTGGACAAACAAAAAGAGACCTAAACTCAAAAGAGACCAAAGATTGAGAGCAATGCAAACGATTAACTGGAGTTCAAAATTATATACCTATGAAGAATTTGGGCTAGTATTTAAAGATGTGTGCAAAATGCGATATTGCTCGTTAAATTTATTTTTACCTGTTGGAAACGGCTCACTAAGGTTATATCCACAAATGCCTTTTAACGATCCAGTGCCGCTGATGAAATTGGTGACACCGCTACCAGTCTCCTTATCGGCTCGATAAACACCATAACTATACCAACTTGGCGTCCAGTACAAGTAATCTCCGAGCAGAGTCAAACCAAAGGCATAATATAGGCTGTAAGAACTTAGAAGCACCACCCTCTTATTTTGATTCATATCCAGATATTCTATTTTTCGGTACCCAGCATCGATCCAATACAAGCGGTTTTTCTTTCTGTCAAGTGTGAGACCGTTTGGCCGATACAGTCCTGAGCTAACGATAACGACACGTTTTCTGCCCGTCATTTCAGCCTTTTCGATTTTTGCTTTAGTGCCACTGTCTGTCCAATACATCACTCTATAAACAAAAATGTTATGCAAAACATGAGTCGTAAGCGACTTGTTGACAACTTTGACTAAATGAAAAGGAATCAAAGATCATTTTAAATAAACAAACAATTGTACATAATTTCATGGGTATAACTTGACTACAGGCATACATCAATTTGAAAGAGGCCTCTTGCAAACGCCTCTATACTCATAGGAACTGAAAAAGGTTCGACGTTAAAGCGTGTTTGGAACGATGATATGCCAGTAGCCAACGGGTATCATATCGAAATCGTAGAGGTAAAAGGAATCTGTCGTAATCAACATGTGTGTGACCAATTTTTTTTGCTTCAGGGAAAAGGACATACCTTCACAGAGTGTTTGTATTAAGAAAAGTTTACCCTCGTCAAATATGGAAATAAGAAATTTTGTAGGTTGGTCCATTATAAGGAAGTAGTAGTTTAAGATGCCGAGTTTCTCAATCAAAAATATTAACTTTGCATTACAGTTCACGCTATTCAATCTCTCTACCTCATCCCACGGCTTAACATAAAATACGCGCGACTATTTTGTGAGTTGCGTTGTATTTTTCCGAGTACGGTAGGAGCGAGGAAAAATACGAGCAATATTATGACCTAATTTGCTAAAATGAAGTTATTGTGGAATAACAGTGGCAATTAGACGCGTACTTAATATTGTATTAAGACCTTTCTTCATAAAGATGTTTTTTGTCTTGTCATGAGCGTGGGACAAAGAAAAAATTCTGAGTCCCCATGAAGAATCGAACCTCAGACCTTCGGATTCCGCGCTCGGATGCTCTACCACTGAGCCACAGAGACCCTACGTTGAGCGAGGTCTATTACGAAGTTCATATGACACGCGTCCTGCATACTTCTAGGATTAGCAATGTCGATAGCGTAAAGTTTTTAGATAGAAATAGTAGAGATGGTAATTTTTTCTTTGTCCCACGCTCGTGACAAGACGAAAAACATATTTCTTAATTCTTTACCGAGCTCAAAACATTTTTTGTATAGACAGAAAAAAAATTAATCACGATTCCTATCAATATTCCGGAAATGGTCTAATCTGAGCACGTGTAAAAGCATTTGTGGCCTGTGTGATATATACTAATTATCTAAATACAAATACAAATGTGTCTAAATAAGCAAAAAAGGAACGAAGACGGACAGCGTTTGGGAGGACAGTTCATGTTGCGTCATTGGCGTTTGTACGTTTGATAATTCCACCAAACATCGATAAATTTTCAGACTTCTTTTTTCAAATCTGTTGAAAATTGTAGTCGCTTATAAAATTTTTCATTCGCCACGGCGACCAAAACGGTCGCAACTTGGAGCACTGAAACTATTGAAACGCCTATGACCGTTTAACTTCAGAATCTGTTTATCCCCTTGCCTATTTAACTTGAACACTAATCCATCTGTTAACTGCATACTAACCCTCTATAAACATCCAGAATAATGTCCATGGGTTGATATACGTTATGAGTCATAAGAGCCATCCGACGAGAACCGTCCAGTTTAGAAACTTCCAACATACTTTTTCCTGCATTGGTCCAATAAAGATTTCTTCCAACACTGTCCACTGCTAGTCCGTACGTGGTGTACAAGTTCTCGTCAATAATGGTCTCTTGGGAAGAACCATTAAGAAATGCGCGGGAGATCTGTCCATATTGTGTCCAATACAGTCTGTCTTCTACTTTATCATAGTCCAGCGCGAAAGGACTGTAGATGTTTGAAAACGGCAATCGATTAAATGATCCAGAGTCGTGCGGAGAAACCCTCATTATCTTGTCATATGAATAATCTGCATAAAGCAGGATCTCTCTTTGAGCTGTAGGAAGACATTTAAATGTATTACAATGTTTGCACACTGCGATAAGGAAGTTTACTCTTAAGATCACTGATGCAAAGGCCTCTTTTTTTCTGGAAGGAGACACCGCCTTTGAGGAATATCACTAAAGTAATATCCTCCGGATATCCCTGAGTTTTAGCAATTCCGCACGATCAAAAACATTATTATTCCCTTGTGAAAACGTGATTGACAAAATCAAAGTAATTAGTTTCGTTACTTGCTCAGCTTCAAATAGTGAAATGACAAAACAAGTCGGAGTAACTCCTTTCCTTCTCATCAATTTATTCCGTTTCTTGAATTTTGCCTCTGAACGCTTTTGAAAAAGAACGTGGATATCTATAATTACCGCAGAACATTATGTTTCGTATTATAAACAGTAAATCTAAAAAAAATGAAAAACATTAATATTTTTAATTAACTCGTTACCAATCTACGGGAAAAGTTGTGTCATAAACACTTTAAGAGATAAATAGTGCTTGTTGAGAAAGAGAAATTAAAATATTTCCAAGACACGCCACTCTGTTTTAGTCAAACTCAGGTGTGTAATGGATGTTTTGATTTATTACCTTTACAACCTTTTCCGTCGTCTTGAAGATAAAACCCCGCAGAACACATACATTTTTTACCACTGGTTGAGAGTACGCAGAAGTGACTGCATCCACCATTTTGATTCATGCACTGATCCGTTACTACAAAATAACATACTTAGGTGAATACACCTTCATTTTGTCTAAATTTTACACAAGTTGCCAAGAATTAAAATGGAAACGGAACAAGAATGAATTGCAAGGGCCAATACAACAACTAATAATAATAATAGTAATAATAATAATGATAATAACGATAACGATAACGATAACGATAACGATAACGATAACGATAATGATAATGATAATGATAATAAATGAGAACTGAAAGCAAATATGTAACCGTTAACGGCTGCTTTTTACTGGTTGGATCTCTGGTGTTGCATTAAGAGAGAGTAAAGCAACTAGCACGAAAGCAACCGTTCTTCTTAATGCACAAACCAAATACTTTAATGTACATCAAATATTTGCGGAAAGGCCCATATTACAAACAGAACATGTGACCAAAGGGCAAAACCACTTTACTTTAAATACATGTCACGATAAATACAGTGTGGGCCAAGAAAAACCGTCCAACTTCATAAGCAACTAACATGCGATAGAATAAGTTCACCTAGACTCGTCCTCAAATAGTATCTCGTGTTATACCCATAGTACAGTTTGTCGCGCACGCAAAATACCATTTTGCGTATCACGAGATAACCAGATCTTCTCGGCTTGGTTGTGTTCCGCAATTAATGAAATACGAGCCTTCGGTTGTACGTTTTACGCACTACTTCTATTCTATAAATGTAATAATCGAGGTTGAATTATACCTGGAGTAATATTCATGTTCCTGTCATACGCATGAATCAAAGCTGGTCGAGAAGAAGTAGATAGGACTTTTGAAGCGTTTCCTCCATTGTTACGGTCCGCTCGATATATTCCATTAAGATGTGTGTCAGTCCAAAAGAAATTACTCCCATAGAGTGTCAGCCCCAATGGAGAAGTAAGAAATGGTTCCCTATATGCGGGTATTATGGTTCTCCTTGTGTTAGATGGAAACTCGTACACTTCCAATTTTCCATAAGTAGTATCGATCCAGTAGAGCCAATTCCTAGAAACATCTAGAGTCAGACCGTTAGGATAAAGCAGCCCATAACGAGTAATCACTCTTCTGTTCGTGCCATCCATATCTGCTCGCTCAATCCTCTCGTCCCATCCCCAGTCCGTCCAATACATGTACCTATTGGTGATGAAAAGCAAGAAAAAAAAAGCAGAAGTAAAATAAAAGCAAAAATTGGAAAAAACTTTTCGAAACAAAAGAAAAAAAAAGAAAAGAAAAAAATAATATTCCCATTCATTTTGCATCGATATTGTTTCTTGATGAAATTAAGATACTACTGGTGATATGGCTCGCAAAGAAACAATCACATCTGACATCATTCGCAGCAACTGGCCAATCATTTTGCACATAACTAAATATAACACTTCAATGACAAACAGCTTTTCTATCGAATTTTGTCTAACGAATTCACGAATTTACTGATTTTTGGCGCACGCTGAAACTAAAAGCTTTACACAAGCTGACTGGAGTAATCTTTAAAACAATCACATAAAGAATGAGATACATTTGTATACCCTCGAGTGACGTCTAAGATAATATCCCTTGGATTTTGCAACTTATCCTTAATGAGTACTCGTCTGTAGAGTCCATCTGTGGATGCTATTTCAATAACGTGCTCTGCGCTGTCTGTCCAGTAAATATTCCGACCAAACGGATCTACAGCAAGTCCATATGGGTTGTTGAGCCCACCTCTCACCACGGTCTCCTGAGATGATCCATTGAGATACGCTCGAGAGATTGTTCCTAGTGTTATGTCTGTCCAGTAGACTTTTTCTTCCAAAAAGTCAAAATCCAGCGCGATGGGTTGCGACACAGGTACTTTGAGGGGGATTCTCCGTGACGTTGTAGCGTTGAAAGCCATTTGTCTCAGGTTTGATCCCTCAGTAAAGAGAAGAAATGTTGTAATCTCTGAAACTGAGATGAGAAGGATTTTAACGGAAAAGTCCTTTTTCAATTTCCAGGTAGTGGAGAACAGGGTCTCGGATTCTAGGTGACATTTAAAGTATTCCAGACATTGTTAATAGATCACTGAGATATTTAGAGTCTTGGGGACGTTTTGATTTACTCATAACCTCTTTTAGCCGAGTTCTTTGCTTTCTTTACAGTCGTTTTTATGCAGCACTCACCTTTGTCACATCACTATAAGCAGCAGCCTTTTCCCAAGATGGCTAGTAACATCGATAAGCCTTAATTTGTTTTCATTGTTCTTTTTACAAAGCGCTGATATGGTCAATTTATTACAAAATCGATTTATTTCGCAAGTAACAATCAGAAAATCAAGAAATGGTCACTAAAAATAAAATTTTAACCGTAAGTGGGCGGCATTCACTTTCCAATGAATGGCATTGATCGATCTGACCTTCTCTAATTAAAACGGTCTCCTCGCTGTCGTCATTTTTGGTTTCAAGTTTTTTATTTGAACATTCAAATCAGGATCAGCAACTAGTAAACGTATGGCAATAACCGTCATTAAAATATCCCCTGGCAGAAAAAGAAAATTCTTACCTGCAAGGCAGCGTTTACCATCTTTTGAGAAAGGAATGCCATCAGGACAGGCGCAAAGAGATCCGTTAGGTGTCAAAAGGCACAAGTAACTACAGCCTCCGTTGTCTATCTTACAGAGCTGACTTTCTAAAAGGAAGAGAACCTTTTACGTGAATTTCAAATTTCAAAAAGATTTAATTGCCATTATAATTGAAACTGAACGACAGTTGTGAAATAACAGGATTCCTCATTTTAAAATATCTATGTCCGGTTTTGTTCAATACTAATTTCAGAAAGAGAATATGGCTCTTTTTATCTAGTAGAGAAATCAAAAAAAGAAACACATTTTCGTCCTTTCCTTTGTATCAATATTCATTGTATTTTTGATTTTTCACGTAATATTCACGAAAAGCATAACATGTACATATATTCTTCTTTTTTGTTACCATATCTTTAAGCTTGACCAAGGGAGGTAGAATTCTATTCCAAACTTGCCTGTACAAGCCCCTCAAGGTACATCAAGCTAGAGTTTTATAAGCAAAAAACAGGACGATGTTCATGGGAAACTGAAAGACTTAACTTAACCTTTATTACCTGCTGACGCTGGTTGTCTTGATTTATCGAGTAGACCGAGACCATAAACACTACCGGAAACCACGGCGCTGAAGTTTCCTAAGTAATCGCCAGTTGTCCAATTAAGCATCTCGATGGCATCTTCTACCCAGTCGCTCCAGTAAAGCGTGTCGCCATGGAGAATGAAGTCATACGGATATATGGGAACTTGAGAGGCCACCATTCGTCTGTTTTGCCCTTGAAAGTCAGCCGAATCAACTGCACCAGTCCAGGCATCAACCCAAATGATGCGATCGTTAGTATAGTCTACGGAAATAGCATTTGGCCAGAACTGAGATGAATTGGTGAGATCAACCAGGACAGTTCGATCAAAGCCAGCAAGGTTTGCTCGCTCAATCTTGGCAGCTCCCAACGTATCTGTCCAAAACATCCATCTGCAAGAAGGAAACAGGGTCTCTCTCAGATCGTACGTTCTTTTTGCTGGTGCTTCGCCCTCCCAGCAAAATTCAAATTAAGGAACGCCTCATCGCAGGTTACAAATAAGGGCTTCAAGGGTGACATTGTAAATAAAAATGACCATCGTCGATGACTGTTCCTAATTTTTAATGCTAGTACTGTTATGAGTTTAAATAACTCACTGAGTACGTTTTCAGAGATTATGGAGCAAGCATAATTCTCATGACGGCAGGGGAAAATAATGTCTCATTGTTTTCTGTAGGTCAGTGACGGTTAATTCATTCCATTTTCAAGCCCCTCTATGGAAAACCATGTCACTGCAAAAAGATACTTTGCCAAAATTTTCATTCCTTGAGACGCAAACTAACTCGCCTCAAATAAATGCGACCATTTTACACTTTCTACTCACCCTTTCTTTGGGTGCACCGCTATTCCAGCCGGATAGCTCAAGGACTCGCTGAAGAGCACCTTTCTTTTGGCGCCGTCTAAGGAGGCAACTTCAATCCTGTGGTGGAACGAATCTGTCCAATATAAAAGGCGACTTTCCCATTCCACGGCAAGGTCACCGACATATCCATGGTCTTCTGTAATAATGTCTTTCATGACACCACTGGACATGTTCATACGTTTGATGACACGTTGGTTGGAATCGCTCCAGTATAATGTTCTTTCACTTACATGGACATCAAGATCGAGTGGTAACGTAAGATTGGACACCAGGTTCACCACTCTGGACGAAGCTAACTCAATTGCGTCAATTCTATTTGAAACAGTGTATATGAGACACGGCTCTGTACAATTTTCCAAACCTGTAGGTCAAAAAAGCAAAAAATAAATATTGCTTGTGGACAAAAGAACTAAAGAACAAGCGTCTGTCACTGCCAAAATGTTTCTCGTACATTTACGACAAAACTCCAAGTGAACATGACAGACATAGCCTCTTAAATGCTTAAAGGTTAAAATTCGATTTCGCTTTCGTTAAGGTCACTTCGTTTTCGCTTCCATTAGGATCACTTTGTTTTCACTTTCATTAGGATCACTTTGTTTTCACTTTCATTAGGATCACTTCGTTTTCACTTTCATTAGGATCACTTTGTTTTCACTTTCATTAGGATCACTTTGTTTTCACTTTCATTAGGATCACTTTGTTTTCACTTTCATTAGGATCACTTTGTTTTCACTTTCATTAGGATCACTTTGTTTTCACTTTCATTAGGATCACTTTGTTTTCACTTTCATTAGGATCACTTTGTTTTCACTTTCATTAGGATCACTTTGTTTTCACTTTCATTAGGATCACTTTGTTTTCACTTTCATTAGGATCACTTTGTTTTCACTTTCATTAGGATCACTTTGTTTTCACTTTCATTAGGATCACTTTGTTTTCACTTTCATTAGGATCACTTTGTTTTCACTTTCATTAGGATCACTTTGTTTTCACTTTCATTAGGATCACTTTGTTTTCACTTTCATTAGGATCACTTTGTTTTCACTTTCATTAGGATCACTTTGTTTTCACTTTCATTAGGATCACTTTGTTTTCACTTTCATTAGGATCACTTTGTTTTCACTTTCATTAGGATCACTTTGTTTTCACTTTCATTAGGATCACTTTGTTTTCACTTTCATTAAGATCAGTTCGTTTCCGCTTTTGTGAGGATTGGTTCGTATAAGCTTTCGTAAGAATAAAATTCAGTCTTGTGAGCAACTTTCACCCTTTCGTTCAATACTGGTCTCTTGAAATCTTGATAAAATGTTACAACAGAGTAAGTGAAAAAAACTTGATATTTTGACTGAATCGTAATAAGAAAGGGGGCAACTGATCTCGTTTTCGTATTACAGGTGCATTAAGACTGAAATAAGGGTTTTTCTCTAAAGCACAACAAGTATGTAAGCCTGATTGGGCATTTTTGGACACCATTCCTTAAGAGAGAATTGAAAAAGTGTAGATGATACAATTCATAATGAATTAATGTGTTGAAAAATAAAAATGGCCATGTGAGCCACCTTAAATAAGCCTTTCTAAAAGGCAACAGAGAATATGTAGCTTCAGTGTCAGTACCTGAGCAACTGCGCACCACCCACCCCTTCCCTATTCATACTTACCTTGACTGATAGACAGCAGGGCAAAAATTATGAGTGTTAGTAAACCACGTTCAGCCATCATGCCAGAATACATTCCTTCAGGCCCAACTATCTGAAGTCGCAGCTAATTGGTTCTAAAATATATGAATGATAAATTTTAGGAGATGATTTTGCAATACCTAAAAAACGAGACCACACTTAAATAATGTGTTATCACTAATCAGCGATGTCAAGATTGCCATAATGGCGTGTTTGTAAAGACATGCACATCGGACATATTTTCTGCATTAAAAATATTTTATTATTTTTTTAGAGTTACATCTTTTCTTTCAATAATTCCTTTGCTCACATTTTAAAAACTGCAAAAACGGCACTATCATAACAAAATCGACTTTTCTTCATTGTAATGACAAGGGTCCTCTCCGTACACAGTTTCAAGGCTTTCAAACAAGGTGTGGTGCTCAGTGGAACAATGAACGCCAAACTCTAACCGGAAGACAACAGTGTGAGTATTTTGTTTGGGATCAGTAAGTTTCAACATCAGCCGGTAAAAAAAAGTTTTTGTTCTACTGGTCTGTTTCCTACACTCAGTCTTAAGCCTGTCTTTTACTTTAACTCGGAAAGGTAATGAGATGCTTCTCATTGATTACCCGCGATGATCCTGGAAAAAAAAACAAACAAACTTGCAAAAATGTCGTAACCGGTGCAAATAGTTCATGGCTTTCGCCAAACTTCTGCTACTTGTTTAACAATGGGATCGCATCGCACGTCTTCAAAGTAGCCAAAACAAATAATTCGCAGTTCACTGCAAGGCATCCTGACCTTTCGCTCGGTCAATGACGCATGTTTATTTTGTTGTGATACATATCTGCAGCAAAAGATTATCCAACGGAAATCGGAAACGCAGATTTACATAATCACCTAGCCTGTCCTTGAGTGCACGAAAACTATCACTGTTCGCTTAATTCAATGACATACCTATATTGCGACATATCGACACCTGGAAATTCCTGATGAAGGTCAAGTACAAAAAATGAAATCATACTTGTTTCAATTGTCATTGTTCATTTTTCGAGTGGAAAATTACTTAAAGTGAGAGGTGAATAAAGAAAACAAAACTGTACGAGATTTTGTTTATTTAACAAAAATACTTAGAAACATCTTGAATTCTGAGAATTTCGAGATCCAAAACAAAGGGCGTAATTTTAGAGCCCATCTGTACTGCAATTCATTATTTGCGACAGTAAATAACATATAAAATTCATTTTATTATGAATAAAAAAAATAATAAATCTATACTAATTTGCTAACGAACAAGTTACTAGTGGACTATCCAAAGGCCCTCTCAGTCAGCAGTAAGTTCATTCCAAGGTCATAGAGACACTAGAGTAATAAACACGACCGAGTTTTGTCTCGGCACATTCCTTAGGGCATGACAGTTACAGTTAGTGTTTACAATGGGGTGAAATCTTAGGAATGTCTGCCATAACGCAATGTTGGCCTAGCAGAGTCGGTAGGTAGAGGAAATTTTGCCCATAGATCCAAATTCATTTAAGAAAAGAAAGCCTTTCTTGGGAATAGATTTTAGAATAACTACAGCGCCGATGGAAATGTATACTGACTGACGACCTACTTGCAAGTATAAGAGGTCAACTAAAAAACGCATGCCTGTGCATAATCTCACAAAGTAGTATCTCATTCTATATGTACAGAAATTCAAAAGTAAAGTGTTTCAGCCACCGGCGTGCTCATGAAATTACTTTTTGAAGAAGCTTGCAACCTTAATCGTTATTTTGATGGATCAAATTAGGAAAAAAATATCAAAAACAGTTTTCCTACATCCACCCACCCCGGCTAAATTTCAACTGCACACCTCATAACCTTGTTGCAAAGTTACAAAAAAAAAAAAACAATAAAATGTCTTACCTTTTGTACTTTTTGTAGAGCTGATCACTAGACACCTCTCGCAGAAAGCTGAAGTATATAAGAACGCAGCAAACAAGACTCTGCCGGTCTAACTAACAGGAAAATCGGAGTGAAGGTGTTCGAGTGACGTCTGGAAAACGTAGATTTTGCAAGGGTCGCCTTACCTTTGACCAAAAGTTTCAAATGTCCTCCAATGAAACCTACATGTCGGTGATTAGTCCCAGAAAACACTTCAACGGCTGTTCCGAGATATCGCCGATATATCGGCGATATCACGCACGAACAAAGTGCGATATTTGACGGTAACCTTTAACATTACTTTTCCTAGGTGCTTTGTAGCAAAGTTAAGATTATTAGAATTTGCATTGCATCAAGATGTTGTTATAAATTACTTCAACCGACGATTGATACAGAATACTGCAGATATTATTTCAAAATGTGTAGCCCGTCTTCAAAATGCTGCAATACCTATTACAAAATGCGCAACCTTTATCACAAAATGCGTCGTTGTTACAAAATGACGCCGAACACAAACTATTGCTGTTTATCGGTTTTCGCACATTTTTAAGGACCCTTTTTCTTTGGCAATGATCAGCAAACAAGAATTTTCCACGATTAACCAAGAAACATTTTTATTTGCCTGCTTACCATGACCGTAAAAAGAGAGACTTGCTTACAAAAAGTCTGGGTATTTTTCTTCTACGTTACGACAGGCACGAGAAAATATTAGCCACATAAATGTAAAATATCACTCTTAGCTTCAACACCAATAATCGGGTATCAAAAATGTCACGTAAAAATCCAGCTATTCCTTATGTGCTCCTTTCTGTCCCAGTCGTTTGCTAATTCCAGGGGTCCCTGTAAAATCAAGGGTGAATTTGCGAGAAGCTGAATCGGCATCATTCAGCGGCCCATGGCTTGGAGTTGACACACGAGCCGACACCGGAACTGGTGGATCAAAGACATGAAATTCTCCTACCGTGCAAACGAAGAATAATTTCAATAGTGTATTAATAACCGTGAATACCAAGACTTATAACATAACAATAAAAACATCATGTTCATTCACAAGTTGTTGTTTTTGCTTTTTTTTTTTTTTTGTACAACGGCATACAATTTCACCTCTGACGCAGAAAAAAGGTTGTAATTCAGACCAAGGATAAATGTCACCTACTGAAGTAGATGTATAAGGCTGGCAATCAGTGGCAACAGTTTTCAGACGTGTTCACCACCCCCTTTATATACATGATGGCCTATTCCTGTTCAACCTCTTGGCTGGAGTTCAACATTGCTCTGAGGAGAGTGGTTGGGGTGGTCATGCAGGGGGCTTTTAAGTCGATTCAGAAAACCGATGACCAAAATAAAATTTTACAGAGATTGTTTATTACTTAACGTCCCTGCTAGAGTTTACTTACTCTCTGCAGGATATCTCACATCAGCAGAACTAGCTGTTCGTCTCAGCAACTCTATGAAAATTTGAAACAAAGTTACACCTATCATTCAGGTATTAAAATTATCCCTTTTCTACGTTTTATCAAACGATCGTGTGGTTATAGGTATTGTAATGCACGTGAACGGTTTTAAAAATGATATAGGACCTTGCACTGACTAATCCAAAGTCTTTGTTTACACAAGAAGACACCAAATTAAAGAGGCCTTATCTTGAAAGACAGCACTTTCATCTGTCTGTGAATCCATCCAAATTACATTAGGCCAGTTTTCTATTGTGTAAATAAATATTATAACGTCAAAATATTCGTAAAAGCCAGTCACCCTTGGGTCAGTTTGCTCAAAACAACGGCTGAATAGCACCACTGGCTATCGGTTACAACCCAACGAGAAAGAAAAAATTTCCTGACTCTCAATTTCTTGAGAAGTAATACATAAAACAGTTTTTAGCTAGATTAATTTTACCTCCGCCTGTCCCGAGTGGAATCTCAAATACGCGACTCACTTCTCCTCCCAAACCGCGAGATTCTAGAATCCTTTCTTCACGTCCTTCTAGAACGGATGGCGTTATCGTTTTTCTGCAGATGAAAAACGAGCATATATCTTACAATGATTAAAGGTAATCATGTACGACAAGCCAATCTTTTGCAGCGCGTAGTAATGTCCGCGTTAAAAAAATGGCGAGCGAGCTTCAGTAGGTAAATTTTCTGTTTAGAGACAAAAACTGCCCATGTCGAATTATCTACGTCATGAATATATCAATTTGCCAAAAACTACAACGCGGTGTACTTTTGTAACTGAACTCCTCATTCCATTTTCCTTCAGTCTTAATTAGTAGCTGTAGGCCATAACAAATTACAGTGAAAATGTTCAAGGGGTCATTGACAATAAAGAAGTTGCACAATTCTTCTAAAAACACATTTCTGTTCTTACCTTCTCAGTGAGTCATACATTCCCTGTTGACGTAAAACAGTACTTTCTGTGAGACAACATCAACATTGCACGATAGCAAAGTGCTGTACGTTCGTGACTTAACAGAAAGGATATCTTACAGTAGGTTGTGCATGCATCATTTACTCTGACGGCCATTCACTGAACACAAACACAGATTTACTTTCTTAAAACAGATTTTTTAGTAAAATGCTCCTTGATGTTGGACCGGAAATCAGGGGTCAGTAGCAGTGACTCATTAAAAACCAAAAGAAAGAGAAAGCAGAACTACGTGCGGGTGTGATTAAATGGCCAAAAAACGAGAGGGAAAAAGGAGTCATTTACGTAAAACCAGCATATGCTCTTCCTTCCTATCGTCGAATAGCCTCACACTGTGACATAAAATCCATCAATCCGATAGAGATCGTTTCTTATATAACCATGCAGCAGCTCTACCCTTGCGAAATGGCTTTTGGAATTCCTAGGAATTCCTAGGAATTCCTAGGAATAAAGGTGTGAATTTTCACGGTAAATTCGGACTGGGAATTCCTAGGAATTCCTAGGAATTCACAACCATAACAACTCTGGTTCTAAAAACCTTGAAATTCCTAGAAATTCCCAGAAATTCCCAGAAATTCTCAGAAATTCCAAGTTTATAGCCAACAGGACTTGGAATTCCTAGGAATTCCTAGGAATTCCTAGGAATTCCTAGGAATTCCAACTCAGAGAACCAATGACTTTCCCTGAAAAGCTGTAAATCTAAAAAATTCCTAGGAATTTCTGGGAATTTCTGGGAATTTTTGGGAATTTTAGGAATGTTTAAGAATTACTGGGAATTTTAAGCAAAAATTTGAGGCTAATGATATAAAATAAATACTTTAAATTAAAAAAAACCCAGCTAAAATTCAAGTATTCAATGAAATTTATTTAGAAGCTTAATTAAGGCTTACATGTAAAATATTTTTGATTAATTAACATCAATGTGTGGTAATATTAGGATGGAATTTGATTTATTTTTCTTTTCTTGAAAACTTCATACGGATTAATCCTCAATTACAGCTATTCATATAAAATAGTTCTAATCAATCATTAAATTTGGTTTGACACAAATTGTGAATAAAATCTGTTGATTCTTTTCCATAAAATACAATATCTTAAGTTATATTTGAAAACCAAGCACTCTTGGGAGTGAAGGGGCTAATTACAGACAAATAAAATTGATTTTTTGATTAAAATCTTGTTGTAACTGTAACAATAAATTAGAATGAAGTTATCCTAAACTGCAAACTTAGCTGCTGTTTGTACTGTTTGTATTTTTTTTCCTGGGCTCACAATGAGTTGGCCTTGAATGAGGTTGTCAACAAGAACCTTGACCATTTTGTATCTGAATTCCTTGACATCTGAATTTGAAAAAAAATAATATATTAAAATATGTATATTTAAAGCTCAGACCAGGCTTTTAAGATGGCTATGAGGAAAAGGGCATTCATTGGATTCTCAAATTGAGAAATCTCTGTTATATTGAGTGACTTTTATATTGGAGTTAGTACATCTCTCTCATGGATTTTACTAAAAAAGGGCTGAATACATTATTTTGTTTTTACCAAGGAGGGCTTCTTTATGTACTAAGGTTTGTTTAATAACAGTTCCTATTATGAATCTTGAATGTTCCCAAACGTGACTAGAGGAATCTTGAAACCTTACTGATAGGTTTATTTCATTGTAAAGCATAAGCTTAAGAAACTGCGGCATGCAAGTGACCGATTCGATTCTCAGAATTATTCTAGTTTCAGTTGCGCCGAGCGTTATGTAAGCTTAATTCAACCCGCTACATCTATTCTTTTATAAGATTTTGATCACGTAACGAATATCGCAATTTTTACTCACCACAAGCTTTCAAAATCGTAGCTTTACAGATGGCCACTCGACCCTTGTTTGTACCAGTCAATATGTCAACTGTTGTCCCTTCTTTTAACTCCACGGCGCCAACGACTTTCTTTTCTTTTACAACACTCACGCTATTCTCGTTTTCCCATTGAACCACAATAAAAGCTATCTTTAGAAATGTTATATTAAGCAAAACAGTTGAGCAAAGCGATCAACCGATCCAAAGTACATTCAAAGATGAGCGCCAAATGGAGTCTTCTTTGTTTCCGATCACGGGCATGATCACGTGGATCCTTTAGGACTTATCATTGGCTAGCAAAGTGAATCCGCTGGCTTGCCGATTGCAGTGTTAAGAGAAGCGCTTAAATTTATTCTGACTTCTCCGACCGGTTCTCTGCTTCTAGAAGATGGATAGCTTGGTGATATAAATAAAGATGTGACCTCACTCTATGTAGAAATAATCGAAAAGAATCGATCGTATTACAAATGCACGATTTGTGGCCGAAAGTTGTCGAGGAAACAAAGACTCGAAACTCACTTGAGTTGTGTTAATGGCCAAGGTGAGAAATAACACAAGCCAATCACAGTTTTGAATGCGACTACAAATCGTCTTTTACCCTCATATTTATAAAAGAAGGATACCACGTTAGGAAGCATAAGAGATACATAGATGATCCTAGTGTACCAGTACCTAAATCTACAAAGCTTGACCGTAGCAAGCGTTCAGCAACACGTTCCAACACCGCCATCTCGATTCCTCAGTCAGTCGTTTCCACTGAACTTAAAGCAGTATTGACAACAGAGTAGAGTGCGTCTTACAAAGGAGAAACATTTGTACAAGAGACAGGAGTAGCTATATGCGATTACAGAGGTGCGTTGGAATTCTGGTCCACAAATAGTTATGCACTGCCCGAAGTATAAAACAATCTTGTTGATAGCTGACAGACAGAGAAGAACAACAAGTAAACTTAAGAGCTGTTATTATTGAAGTGGGACTATCACTTTTCATTTTTATTTAAAGAAGGACTTGTAATTTGCACCAAAAATAAAAAGATGTAATATTTTTTGGGGAGATCCAGTGATTGGGACATTTAAGAAATTAAGTTATGAAAGGAAACTTGGTTGGTACTTCTCACTACTAACAAGTCTTGTTGACAAATATTTTCAGATCAGAGTTTCAAATAAAGTAAATTGAAGACGTCATATAAAAAGGTGTTTTTCCTCTAAGGGAACATTGACTACCTCTGTCTTGTCTGCATGCCAAATGTTTGCAAAGTGTGTGGATGATCCACAAGTATTGGAACTCTTACAAAACATTTTTGTAAGAGTTCCAATACTTGTGGATCATCCGCACACTTTGCAAACATTTGGCATGCAGACAAGACAGAGGTAGTCAATGTTCCCCTTTTCTTACAAAAATGTTTTGTAAGAATAAAAACAGCAAAACAAATTACAGCAATTAGTCATGAAAATAGAGCAAAAAACTGAAAAAAAAGCAGCAACAACAATCATGAAAAAAGAAAGATTAATTAGGTGTTGAATTTGTTTGTCTAAGGCATGAAATTTCTACTAAAAGTATTGTCAACAAAAAGTCTCTGACAGCATTTGAGGCAACTGAGCTTGACTGTTCCAAGGTTTTCTAACAAAGGCAACCAGTAATGTAGGTTTGGGAAGTAAGATAACAATGTAATTATTGTTAATTATTGTGGAAGTTGGCAATTTCCATTTAACATAACTGACAGCTGGTTCATGAGAAAATCCATATTAATGTAAAGATTTACTAAAACTTAGTTTGAGTAATAAATTTCATGATTTTTAAGTTATAAACATGTACATGTATGTATATCTCTTGGTAAGTTTTGTATAGCATACCTTTTATTGAGCCAAAGTTTTAAGCCTCTGAAATTACTCTTTTTCTTAAAACCTTCACATTCAAGGTATTGAGAATTTCTTAGAATTTATGTGGACCTCAGGGTATTAAAATTGCCTCAAATTCAATTCCCAGAAATTCCCAAGAGTTCCACACTTCTTAAATTATAGGTAGTTTGTAAAGCTGAGAATTCCTAGGAATTCCTAGGGATTCCAAGTCCTCACAAAACTGGAGTCTTCCTTTCCCAGAAATTCCCAGTAATTCCAAGCTTTTTAAATCGGAGTTAATTTGCATAAAAATTCCTAGGAATTCCTAGGAATTACTAGGAATTTTTAGGAATTCCTAGGAATTCCTAGAAATTCCCAGAAAACTGGGAATTCGGTTTGCAAGGGTCATTTGCATAATTGGGAATTTTTGAGAATTCCTAGGAATTCCTAGGAATTCCTAGGAATTCCCAGAAAACTGGGAATTCAGTTCGCAAGGGTAAATGGGTGAGTAACGTACAAAGTATTTACCTGGAGCTTAAGATACTGTCTATTCTTTTCCATCATTTTCTCAGACAGTTCACAATTGCGTTTCTTGATGTCCTCCAGCTCCTTCTTGTCATCTGCAATGAGCAAAACAGCTTTTTTTCAAAATATCAAGAATCTTTCCTAACATTACTATCATGAAGTAACATATTTCATAATGTACGTTTTCCTCATCAAAATAAATCTCCCTTTAACCGAGCGTCAGAGTAATTTATGATTAGTTTCAAAACACTTACTTGATGTTTGGGTTCTTAAGGCTGTTTATAAATTGAACTGCAGTCAAGGAAATTTGTGGAGGATTACTCCAAAGTCTCATAAAAAAAAGTTCCTAAATTGTAAGAAATGTTCATGGTTATTCGTTTTAAGGTATGTATCCTTGATCCAATCATGGAAGGTTCGAAGTTTATTGTATCCCCACAATCCAATAGGACCCATTAAAGCTCTCACAGTGTTTACAATTTGTTATATGCACATTTATCCTACAAATCTTCGTTTGCAAGATGAAGTCTACAAAGAAAACCACAGACAATAGGATACAGCTTAGTTCTGCTTGCACTTTGGAAAGAACTTGACTGTAGTACTGCTCCAACTGATTTGTCTTCTCCTTTGCTTTGTTGGCAACATAATCCTGGTACATTTTTTCCTGGTGGGTCTATGCAAAAGAGGAAACATCTGAAGCATGGTATCTGTGAAACAAGTATTTTCATATCTCTACAAAGGTTCACAAAAACATTAGCTCAGACTGCATTATCCAAAAACCTAAAAAAAAAATTTAAAAAATGACACTTAATGACTGGATCAGTAACCTCCTGTATTTCATACATGAAAGAGCACTGAGCACAATAGCAGTTGTGGAAGTGGACAATGTAAGTGGACAGTTTGCACTTCATGTTTATATAATTTGAAAAAACTTTTCATTTGTTCATTATTTTCTGGTGTATCACTATGCTTTAATCCAAAACTAAGGCATTTAGCCAATCAGAGGTTATTCTGTCATAGTTTTGACTAATTGGCATCAGTTCTGTTTGTAAAAAAACTTGTATGACAATAGAACAAGTTTAAGACTCTACTCTAACAGTAGTTTTATCCTCAGAAGCTTAGACCCCATTCTTTAAAGCTAACAGGTACCAGTTTTATGTAAGCCTATAAAAAAAGGTTTAATTCTCTCTGAATGGAGTCTTGTTAAAGATTTCTTATATGCACATAAAAACGTAAAGAGGCACTCCACCCATTTTGAACAAGAGTTTGAAAGGCAAGAAATATACTTCCCTTGAGGAAAATCGAGAAAACATTTAACTTTTTTAAGACAAAATAATTTGCCATTTTCGATATTGAAAAGATCTAACATGGTTCCAGTGATAGTGGGAATAAGACAAAATAAATTAATTATTCATCTCTCAACCTCAAGGTGATTTCTTTTGTTTTTTCCCCCAAGCCTCAGAGCCAAGTTTGAATTTTAATATATAAAAAATGGCAAATTAGGAAGCTTAGAGAAAAATAAGAACTCACTTTAATGCTTAGGCTTATACAGCTTTCGATGGCTATTTGTTGCCCACATTTTGAGCAGGACTCTTTCCAAATATACATTCAGTGAATTGTTTGACATTGATTCAAATACAATTTTTTCATGTTTTATAAAATACCTCACAGACTCACTTCTTGCTCTAAAAGTGTGATGATAAACCCCATTCCCACAGGAACTACAACTTCTTTCTAAAGCAGCTCACAGGTAAGAAAGTGAAGGGTATACTACTTGCTTATAAGTGAGGATATATTACTTGGTATGTCCAGAATGCCAATGCTCTTGAGCAAATTTCCATAACAACCTCAGGTTTTTGACCAGCCAACACCATCTGTAAAATGGAAACAAACAAACATTTAGGGAAAATATCATTGACACCAACTCTAGTACAGATCAACTCCCCATTTCAGGCACAACCAGCAGTTTAAGTGAGTGCTCACTTTCTGAATAAATGTAAAGGTGTTTTATTTAAGAATTGCAATACCCTGTTTTCAACTATCTACAGACATTCACTTTTTGTTGGCTCCTTTCTAGGCATTTTGATTCCTTAGGGCCCAAACTGGTGAGGAATAGGTACTACCACACATTTTTGGCTGAGCTTTATGCTGTTGTCATGGTAACAATGCATGGTTGAAAAAGTACAACCACTAGAAGACCCACTCAAAATATATGTACATATGCACTAGCAGAATATATCTGATTTATGAGTTATGTGAACTGATTAAAACGATTCCTTATAAACACTTACTGATTTGAATTGTTCAGAAGCCTGTAGATCAACACGAATGACGTCAAATTTTGCAGACAGATTAGTTTCACCTGGCAATGAAGCATAACATATGAGAAATCCATCAATTAGTTTCAACAGTTTTTATATGTACAAGGGGCATTTGACTCAAAGAACCATATACTTACAAGCTGGACAGATAAGGCTCTTGTTGAATTCTCTGGTTCCATCCTCATCACAAAATATATCTTTACATAAATTCAAGGATGTAGGTATCAAGGCAGGTACTGTTCATTACTTAAAACCACAAATTCTACTCAAATGCAAAAAGTTTATACTCAGAGAATACATTTAAATTTGCAATACCTGTTGTGTTCCTACCACCAGAGCAATTTTCATTAACTTTCATTGGCAAGTGTAAGTCACATAAGTGAAAAAAAGTATTGATAAGTTAATAACAATCTTCCTGTAATTATACAACAGGGGAACTGGAACAGAGGCTAAAACAGCCCCCACCTGCATGTGTCCATGAAGTTTCTAGTTGATGGATATAATCTGTCAATCAGTCAATCTGCTTTTCTGCTTCTATCCATCCGTCCATAGTCTGTCCGTTCATAAGTCAGTCAGTGAGTCAGTTAGTCTGTTGGTTTATTAGTCTGTGGGTCAGTCTGTCTATCAGTTAGTCACCCACTCAGTGAGACAGTCAACCACTCAATCAATGACAAAGTCAATCAATCAGGAAGTGATTAAAGGAATCAGTCAGTCAAACTGACACAAGCTCATGGTTGTACATAATTTAGCCATAAATTTTGGATAGAAATGTACTCATCTTAAAACCTATTTCAGTCAGAAAAGATGAACATAGAACTTTGACAGCAGTGCTTCTGTCAGTGTGCTTTGGTGCAGGACCACACTGACGATTAAAACTGGACAATCATACAAAATTTATAAAAATCCATACAATTGCATGCTCATGTAAAGATTCTCTTAAAAAAGATATGATTTTGGACTTATGTCTTTATCAATGATTTTGTTTAAAAAGTCTTGTATTTTTCAAAGAAAAACAAAAATGCCCTTCTGACTGCTTCCATTGATCACTTGTATTCAGTTAATGTTCAATACTTAAGACATCAGATATTTCAACAAGAAATAAGAAATATATTTTTACTGAAAGCTCATGGAGCAAAAGGATACGAGAGCATGAGGTAACCTGGAGATTTTGTGGATCAAAAAAAGTATATTTACATTAAAATATTTCAAAATGAAATTGGATTAAAAAATGTGCCATAAACTTGAAAAAATTGTTTACCCAAGCATGTGTATTCAGTCTTTTTCTGCACTTTCTAAAGTTGCAAAGTAGATCATTATCCATTTTCCTCTCTTTGGCTCCACGTAACCTACATCAAACTATTGAAAGCCTGAAAAAAATTGAGAATGTTAAACCACAACAGGTCCTGACTCGACACCAGAAATTTAGGGATTCCAAAAAAATTAACTGTGCTAATCTCGTGAAGATTGACAAGCCATAGCATTCTACTTCGTACTCGGTTCTAATAAGAAACGGGTTTTAAACTATTTCCAAAATAAGCTGATGTGTCGACTATGTGTGCATGTGTCAGAAAAGTTGACGCCAGTAGGTTCGTTAAGGCATCGTAAAAAGAACAGTCATCGCTCCTCCAAATTAAGCAAGCGTTTTTCTTCCGAGTTATTTCTAATATATAAATAATTGCTTACAGTCTATCATAAACAGAGAGCTTTCAAAACTACCAAAGATCTCAAAGCATCCTGATAAATTGATTAAAAGTTAACTAACAACTTCACGGCCCCAAGTTACTTGAACACACGTCGCTCTAATGTCTGGAAGTTATTGTTGTTTATCTTGCTTTACATCTTAAATAAATTTATCAGTCAATGCCACATCTAAATAACCAATCAGAAAAGTGTGAATGGCAAATCTTACCGCATCTTAGTTCCGAAAATCACTGATCTTTCTCATGGAGATCAAGACTTCACACTATGCAAATCAACCTCGCGTGTCAAACAACGCATGCTCAGTTATGCTCAGTCGGCCCGCCGGGCGCTCGACCGAGTCTGTCTCAATCTCACTCGATCGTTAAGATACTTTGACACGCTTTCAGAATATAGTGTCAAAACGTAAAAATTTGTCCATCTACTGACGTTTATACGGTACAAGAAAGGTTAGTAACCTTGATGTTGGAGCCGGAGATGCAGTAAGATAATTCATCGCATTCTAAGGCCTACTGGAAAATTAAACGAGCCTTATAACCGTTACGAATTCTTCGTAAATCTCAGAAAATTGATTGCTTGATTAATTGATTCATATGACCGCTACGAACAATAACTATGGATACCTCTGCTTGGTTCACTCCTCGGAACAAAACTACCAACAGCTGCTAAAAAAACGAAGGGAAAAAAAAGGGGAAGTTAAGTTAAAACAAGCTGCGGCTCAGACTAGTGGAGGGAGACAGGGGGCTAGACTAGCCAGATGCTATGTAAGAGGCCGCTTCAGTTCATATGTTTTTGCTTGTGTTGTTTTTTAGAACTGTTTTATTGGTCATGTAATAAACTGTGCCTATGTTTTCTACGGATTTAATACAGAGGCGGATCTAAGGGAGGGACACGGGGTACCCGGCACCCCCCCCCCCCCCTTATTTTGAGTTAGAAAAAAAAAAGAAGCGCAGAAGAAAGAAAATCCGGCAGGGCAAGCAACAAAAAAAACTTCATAGAAACCTATTGAGTAAATATAATTTTTTATTGAAATGCCAAGCGATTCTAAGAGTTACGTTGGTTTTTCAGTGGTCAACCGAGACTACCCATATCCATTGGTTTCGTAGCAAGTGGTCTTCGAGACCGCTGTGGCGTGACAGTTAAGGTCACTTACTTCAGAAAGGCTTCAGTTTCAGTTAATATTGAGGGAAACAAGAAAAACTCATATAAACCTATTAAGAAAATTCCATGTTCGTTTAGATATCGCAAGAGATTCTAAATGCCTTTTTTTGTAAGTGAACAAATCTTCCGAGCTTATCGAACCACAAAATCGTTTGGTCGTCGACGCTTGAACAGACTGCTGGGCACGCTCTCAGATATATATTAAATACCCGGAATTCGGAAATGTCCACCGAATTCAGAGAAAAGCCTTTTCACGGAGTATTAATTTAAAAATCTTGTCCCGTTTTACCTTAGTCAAGCTGTATTTTTCTTCAGTGTAACAGAATCTTGGGGTATTTTAGTAAAGGATGCACCACTACTGTAGGAGATCTGACATCAAATAAACCAATTAAAAATACAGCATGAGGGAACGTGTTGCCTTATTGGTTTACATAAAGACCTTTTTGAAAAGAAACAACCGGTAGAAGTGCCATATAACAGGTATAACGCTTCGTAACCTTTCAATGGAATTTTGGTGAATATTTCTAACTGCCGCGTACTTGACCAGAAGCGTCGAATTTCTAAGTGTCGCCAATCGAGTGATATTCTGGGATGTGCAAGCACGGAAAATTTGTCCACTGAAACAAAAAATTAATTTTTTGAATTGTTTGACATGTCTAATGTCCAGTGTACGGGCATTTAGCCACAAAAAAAGTTCCTCAATGTTAGCGACTGGATCATTTACCTTTGACTTGCAAAAGGAGATAGTTTAAATGGGGGACAACACCTGCGCAGCCTCAAGCAAATCGCGCCACCAGCGCATCTTAAGAGTCATCAAAGGACTGAGAGTATATTCTACTTTCAAGGTAAATGCCTTTTAAAGATCTTCAAAACATCCAATGGATTTTCCTCAATGTTTCGTTATGGTAAATAGGCTCAACGAAAAAGGTTTAATACACCAAGAGAGAAGACGGAAGGAGATTTTAGAATGGAGATCATTTACCCACCCTAAAGGAGCCAATCATTTTTTCTCTAGGTTCCCCCCCCCCCTTCCTCCGCTTTTCTAATTTTCCTTTTTCTGTAAGGACAAGTAAGATTTGATTTGATTGATTTTTCTGAATAAACGTACGAAAACTTTATTCCTGACTCAAAAGTTTTTCTATAACCTTTGTGTCTGCTACCTTCGTGACAGGGTGACCTCTGTTCAGGGGGACGTATTCGAAAATAACTTATTTTAAAGAACCAGTCGGTTCCAGAAGTATCTATCTCCACGCAGGTTTAATACATCCAGAAATGCAATCTTGAAGTTTTCCCAAGGTTCCTTAGTCCTTAAGTCCCGAGTGTCTTTGTAAAAGCAGAATTACGCCAAGAATACAAACAAAGATCTAGTTGCCACAGTAATATGTATTTTAAGTAGAGAATGTTAAATAAACCACATCACACAAGTTATAATCGAATGTGTTCCCGATTGTTGTCGCCAAGAAAGAAGACGGAAGTAGAGTTCAGAATGGAGATCATTTACCCACCCTAAAGAAGCCAATAATTTTTTTCCGTAGGTTTCCTCCTTTTTTTCCCTTTTCGAATTTTCTTTTCTCTGTAAGGACAAGAAAAAAATGGTCCCTTTTGATATTTAAAGATGGCACTTTCACCCTTACCAAAAACATCCGTGCACGCCACGTATTCGGATGGAAAACTTGCTATTTACTGGAAGTAATACAAAATTACCTTTGGATAAGAGAAACCTAATATCGTTTTATTAGAATTGAGATTTTAAAAAGCCTGTGTGTTTGGTAGGGCGTTATAACACTTCGTTATAAAAGGCAAAACGGAGCAAAAAAAAGGATTCGTAAGGTAGGGGATTTTTGTTCACTTGAAACAAACCACAGTAAAGCGCAGATCTTTCAAAATGAATAATATCCACCAACTGTGTATGTAACGATCTTCCTTCCACATCGGTGTATTAAAAGTCTCTTTTATTTTCTAATATCATAATGGTCCTTCGCTTTTGTTCTGTCAGTCTGATCTCTGCTTGACCAACTCAGAAGTTTTCGTCTGTGTTTATCATCTCTCCGGCAGGGTAGTTTTCAATACGACTTGCATAACCCTGGTCGAGTTGACAATGGAAAATTCCCTTAATCAAATATGTAGATCTTAATTATTTTTCTTTGGTAAACATCGTCTTGTTCACACCATATAAAATGTTCCTCGGTGCTAGCGACTGGACCACTTAGCTTTGACCTGGAGAAGGGGATAGTTTTAAGAGGAGACAACATCTGCGTAGCCTCAAGCAAATCACGCGGCCAGCGGATCCAAAGAGTCATTAACGAATTGAGAATATTTACTACTTTCAAGGTAAGTGCCTTTAACAAAAGATATCATAAATGTCGAACTAAATTTTGTCAGTGTCTTCTAATGGTAAATATACTCAACGAAAAAGATTTAAATGCGCTAAGAAAAAAGAAGGGAGGATAGTTCAGCATGGCGATCATTTACCCACCCTAAAGAAGCCAACAATTTTTTTACCCTTGTCTAAGTTTCCTTAATTTTTTTTTGTAAGGACAAGTAAGAAATGGTCTCTTTTGATATTTAAAGATGACACTTTCACCCTTACCAAAAACATCCGTGCACGTCGCGTATTCAGATGGAAAACTTGTTTTTTTTTGCTTAGAATAAAAAAAAAATGCCCTTGAATAAGAGAAACCTATTACCGTACTATTTAAGAATTGATATAAAAGACCTGGGAGGTAAGGAACACCACTGATAAAGGATAAGGAAGAAAAACTTTAAAAATCTTGGTTAGTTCTTCTTTTTAAGTTATATTCATGTTTTCAACCCCAGCAGGGTTACAGAGAAGCCATGAAACTCCATTCAGTTGTTACTCTTCTCGTTCTGGTTCTTTTTACAACTGTACCTGACGATACTGAAGCTGTACCAGTCGCCTGGTTTCTTAGAATCGCAGCCAAACTCGGAGTAAAGCTTGCGAAAAACAGCTACTACGCTCGCTGTAACACACGCCGCACACCGCCCGGGATAAGCTGTCCCTCTGTTGTCTACGGTGTCGGTCTTTCTAGAGGACAGGCCCAGAACTCAGCCCGGGTTTACGCAGCTACATTTGGGGATGACGAGTGTAAGGGTTACGTGGGCCATTGCAGTATTAAGAAATTCATCAAGTGAAGAACACTCACATCAGTTGGTGATCATTTCCTTTATTCTTGTGACCTTAATGTTTGATTCAAAGGTGATATTGTAGGGAGAAATAGAATGTTGGTCACTCTTCGGGGTTAATGGGTTAATAAAGAGAAAAAAGCTAAATGAAATTTTAGAATTTGACGTTTGCATACACTTAGACAGCCATTTATAGAGGGAAAAAGTAGAATAAAGATTTAAACTGATTATTGATTTTTCTGAATAAAGGTACAAAAACTATTCCTATAACCTTTGTGTCTGCTACCTTCGTGACAAGGGGATCTCTGTTCAGGGGGACGTATTCGAAAATAACTTATTTTAAAGAACCAGTCGGTTCCAGAAGTATCTATCTCTACACAGGTTTAATGCATCCAGAAATGCAATCTTGAAGTTTTCCCAAGGTTCCTTAGTCCTTAAGTCCCGAGTGTCTTTGTAAGAGAAGAATTACGCCAAGAATACAAACAAAGAACTAGTTGCCATAGTAATATTTATTCTAAGTAGAGAATGTTAAATAAACCACATCACGCAAGGTATTCTCGAATGTGTTCCCGATTGTTGTCGCCAAGAAAGAAGACGGAAGTAGAGTTCAGAATGGAGATCATTTACCCATCCTAAAGAGCGCCAATAATTTTTTCTCTCGGTTTCCTCCCCTTTTCTAATTTTCCTTTCTGTAAGGACAAGCAAGAAATGCTCTCTTTTGATATTTAAAGAAGACACTTTCACCCTAACCAAAAACATCCCTGCACACCACGTGTTCAGATGGAAAACTTGCTATTTACTTGAAGTAATTCAAAATTACCTTTTGATAAGAGAAATCTAATATCGTATTATTAGAATTGAGATTTAAAAAACTTGAGTGTTTGGCAGGGCGTTATAACACTTCGTTATAAAAGGCAAAACGGAGCAAAAAAAAAAAAGGTTCGTAAGGCAGGGGATTCTTGTTCACTTGAAACAAACCACAATAAAGCGCAGATCTTTCAAAATAAATAATATCCACCACAGCGGTGTATTAAAAGTCTCTTATTTTCTAATATCATAATGGTCCTACAATTTTGTTCTGTCAGTCTGATCTCTGCTTGACCAATTCAGAACTTTTCGTCTGTGTTTATCATCTCTCCGGCAGGGCAGTTTTCAATACGACTTGCATAACCCTGGTCGAGTTGACAATGGAAAATTCCCTTAATCAAATATGTAGGTCTTAATTATTTTCCTTTGGTAAATATCGCCAAGAAAAAAGGAGGGAGGATAGTTCAGCATGGCGATCATTTACCCAGGTAATTTAGTGTTAACAACTGGGTTGAAAACGTAAATTAGTCACCGTAAAGGGTAAAAAAGCTGACGTTTCGAGCGTTAGCCCTTCGTCAGAGCGACTAGAGAAATTGTGGGTTGTGTGTGGATTTATATGTAGAAAGTGGAGCTACGCCATTGGTGGGAATATGGTGACGAGAAAACAGGAATAAATTAGTTGAATGAAAAGCGCTCGTTCCTCATTCAACTAATTTAACCACCACATACTACGCTCGCTGTAGCACACGCCGCATACCGCCCGGGATAAGCTGTTCCTGTGTTGTCTACGGTAGGTGTCAGTCTCTCTAGAGGACAGGCCCAGAAATCAGCCCGGGCATACGCAGCTACATTTGGGGATGACGAGTGTAAAGGTTACGTGGCCATTGCAGTATTAAGAAATTCATTAAATGAAGCATACGCACATCAGTTGGTGATCATTTCCTTTATTCTTGTGACCCTAATGTTTGATTCAAGGGTGATGTTGTAAGGGGAAATAAAATTTTGGTCACTCTTCGGGGTTAACGGGTTAATAAAGAGAAAAAAGCTAAATAAAATTTTAGAATTTGACGTTTGCATACACTAAGACAGCTATTTGTAGCAGGAAAAGTAGAGTAAATATTTAAACTGAATATTGATTTAATGAATGAAGGTAGAATGATGAAGAAATGTAAAATGGTTTCCGTGTTTACATAGCCTGATGTAAACACGCGGGAGGTTGGAAGAACACGAGATAAGCGTAGGAAACCATGACGCGAAGCGGAGTGGTTTCCAGCTTATCGAGTGTTCTCCCAACCTCCCAAGTGTTTACATCAGGCTATGTAAACACGGAAACCATTTTACATTTGTTTTATAAAATAACTAATGAAAGAGGAACGAAAACCGTGTTTACGTACGCTCATGTAAAATGGTTTTAGCGCACGTACTATTTGAATTATTTTATAATTTTTATTCATGACTCAAAAATATTTGTAGAACCTTCGTGTCTGTTACCTTCGCGACAGGGTGACCTTTGTTCAGGGGACTTATTCGAAAAACTCCATTTGAAAGAACCAGTCGGTTCCATACATCCAGAAATGTGATCTCGAAATTTTCCCAAGGCACCTTAGTCCTCAAGTCCTGAGTATCTTTATAAGAACAGAATTTCGCAAATAATAGGAAAAAAAACTAGTTGCCACAATAATATTTATTTTAAGTAGAGAATTCTAAATAAACCACATCACACAAGTTATTCTCGAACGTGTTCCCCAAACTAAGGTCACCTTGTCAGAATGGTAGCAGACACTAAGATTGTCGGCGAATTTTTGAGTTGAGAATAAATTTTAACCCCTTTTCATTCAGAAAATCAATATTCAGTAAGATCTGTTAGCAAACAACAACAACAACAACAAAACAATAAAATCTTTATTAAAATGTTATTCCCGAGAACAGTTCTGTCTCCCTTTAGGAAACGCTTAGCCAGCAATGGTGCAAACGTATGAAATTTATTTCCATCTTAATAAAACTTAGAATTAACTTATTTAAAATGTAGCTTGTCACTGAGAAAACCGGAAAAAAAAGAATTCTTCGTGCAGTTTTTCGGCGTCATTTTGCAGTTGATGTTAGTAATTAGATTAAGCTCCGCTGTTACAGTAGGCCAAGAAGAATTCACTGTTTTCCGCTGATCTATGTATTAATTCGTCTTGGTCGCATTCATAGGCAATTGGAAGATCGTTGTTGTGCTATCCACCGAACTACGTGCAAACCTGTGTATCACTTAATTACTTACTTAATGACTTCAGTAACAGGAAACGTAAATGGTAATTGGATATAGAGGATGGAGCATCTAATAATAGTGTTATATAATAAAACTAAAGAGCTGGAAAACAGCAAAGAGTTTAACATCTGTGAGCAACCACAGTTAAACGAGCCTAAATGAAACTGATGAAAACTACGCAAGTTTTTGCAAACAAAATGATTAAAGGAATCATAAAATATTATCAAAAGTTGCCTGCACGTGTAATTTAGGACCATAATCGACTTAAGGGTGCCATTTGGAAACAAGAGCTCACAGTTTGCCGGATCGGTTAAATAATCTATATGATCCATGTCCAAGAATGACAACTTATATTAAAACTGAAATTTCCTGCACCCCCTCCCTCCCTCTTCTCCCTATGACACCCCACCCTCCCACCCCCCCGCTACACGCAGCACACACCCTAAGAGCTTTTCATTATTCATGAGGAAATAGGAAAACAATATTTTTTGGAAAAATCCTGTACTGCACAATGATCTCATGACCTTTTTTTAATTCTGACAAGATGCGTCCTCCATTTTCCTCCTCTTAACATGACGTCATGACCTCATAGAGAAAAAGTTTTGAAAGCATGAACCAATTCAGATTCCGATAAAAATAGACAAAGTGATGCGGCAAATTTTGAACTCTCGTTTTCAATAAAAAATTGTGCAATTCATAATTAGAGTCGTGATCCAGGCAACTTTTAACAATCCCTTCATGTATGCGTCTCCTATCCTAATCTTCGTTTCTCCGACATTCTGCGTGTTCGCCACGAACTATGCTAGAAAACTGGACAGTAAAGGCTCGAGCGGTCACTTACAGAGGTTCTGTTGTTTAAAAAGTAAATCCTTTGTAATCAGCCAGAACTTTGAGATACAATAGAGCGTTTTTGCGTATTATTGCGGCTTGGTCAACTTGGTAAACTTAACAAATCATTTATTTGAAATGTGTGTTAGGTTTTATGATAAAACTATTTCAAATTAGACAAAGGAGAAAGTAGCGTCTTTCCTAAGAATAAAAGTTGAGGCACTGCGTTAATCTGACATTCCGTCCTTAATTTTTAGACCTTTGGAGCAACTTTCTGTCGCCGCTGAAGGACTGCTTGCTGAAAGTCGCCAATGTTCCATTCTATCTAAAAATTTTTCGACAAATTATGTCTCGATTGCTTTACCTCTTAGCCACCGTTAAACAGAATGCCATAACTTGCGATATGTACTTTGTGCTTAAATTGATAGTTTTTCTCTTCTCTTTCTGAACTTTCTTGCAGTCACACAGAGGTTGAATGGAAGACTAGTTCCTCATTTGTCGACGCTTGAACTTTGACAGGTCTGAGTTCCCTGATTGAAAAAAAGGAAAAAGAAAAACTGCATCGTACGATAGTTAACTATGTTTTGTAGAGCCTGCCATTAGTAAATGACTGCTCAGGGTAATTCATATGTTTTATAACCTTATTACACTGCAGGCTGTTTTCCTTTGCCGAAGTAAGAAAGCCTGTGGTGAAAAAGGAAAATAACCTAAAGTATCTTGCTTCATGGTGGCTCACCATAATTCACAGCAACTGTTTGTTTGACTGATTCAACTGCCTAGTGTAAAGTGAGAATATAAAATTGGCACCAAAGAGCAAAACAACCATAATTTAGGTTGTGACTATTTTTTCATTTAACAGGTAGCCTCGTACCTAGACCTTCCACGGCCAAGCGGTTAATGGATACATTTCAATTACGGGTAAACGGTAGGATCTAGGTAGGAAATTAGATTGTGAACTAAAGGATGAGCCTAGTTTTAAAGTTGCGGGAAACTTATCAGTCTATCGAAGTAAGTTAATTTTCTGCAAATCAAAGAGGACTCGAAGAGGCACCACTTCCAATTTTACAACATGTTAAGGTTCTTGCCCGGGTCACGAAATATTGAGGTGAAAACACGGTGCTAATGCAGGTGGAAAGCAAGAGCGCGATAAACTACGGAAAAAAGGTCCATACCTTGGTAAAATGGCTCCCTTTTGTCACTTGATTAGTCACAGCTGTATCTGAACTGTCTCTTGTGTTTCATTCCCGCCGGAGGAACAATCTGATTTCGCGGCCTCGCAAGCCAGAATTAAGTCGTATGGAGGCCAGGCTTTTCTTTATCGCTCTCTCTTAGGGTACCAGTCCGCCAGGTTTTATGCTGTGTCCAGCCGGGCGAGCTATTCTCCCTTCTTACTGGTATTGCTGTGGTTGCCAGCCTGCCACGTCTTCCTGTGGGTACTTATTACATAGATCAGTCCAGTCTATGTAACTAGTTCTTTGACGCTATTAGTGATTCCAATGCAGACAACTTTCCAGCTTTCCTGCTGGTGCTGTAAGATTCAGTCTGCCGTAGGGTCCTGCGTAGGCAAGTCTGTATTGTTTTACTGGTAATACTATGGGGGTCCTTCCGCTCTGTTTTACTGATGACGCTGCGCTGATCAGAACGACTCTGCTTCATCCATGGTTCACTTCGTTCTATTAGTGCTGTAGCCGTGATCAGAACAGAGTGTAACTTGCCCCCTTATCATGATCGGATCGGTTTGCGCTCGCGAAGCTGAGAATAGAATGGAAGAGGACACGGAATAATAACATCTAAGTGTCAGTGCTAATCAGATGGATCGTGTAACATCAAAAAGGGGTTTATATTCTCTAGGTAAAAATCAAATTCAGTGAATGTAATAACATTTGACCATTTAACTTTTAGCAGTAACTAGCTTCCGATTTCTCCTTACAGCCACCCTCGAATTAATGTGAAGGTCATGAGAATTAAGGAAACGATCACCAATTTAAGAGGCTGATTTTCAAACAAATTCTTTATGTCAACACTCAAGAAAATGCAAGACAAAAGTATGAAGAATATGCATACTGATGTTAGGGTGTAAAGGGTTAAGAAGTAATGTCTTTTTCATATAAGATGGAACACTGAAACGGAGTGTCTAACTATTGCACGGGACGGGAACAAAACTGAAAGATTTTATTACTGTACCTGTGTTAGTTGTCTTTCCACTTTTTTCCAAATTGTTACTGGTAGCGAAGACGCCACTGAACGGCCCACGGAAGGGGTAGCTTCAGAGGTACGGAAAACCGTCCATGTAACTTAGCCAGCAGGATGCAGTTCACTACACCGATCTCTCCAAATTGTTCATATGGCAGAAATATTCCATGGCAAGGCACGATCACTTAGCGCAGTCGGTCACTGTTAAAAAAGCTAGACAAATACTTTAAAGAATCATTCACAAAAAGAAACCAGTTGATATCAATTGTCGATTTTTTTTTTAGTCCAGATCCGTTACTTTTTACAATCTGAACTATACAAATTATGCCAAGAGCGAGCATATTGTGTACAACAGATTCTTTTTCATAAGCAAGCCGTATTTCAGGGTACTTACACTTTGGTGAGATGACCATCCAAGGCTGATATCTGTAGCTGGAAAACAGTTTGTTACGACTGGGGATTGAAGCAACTGTTAGTTCAAAGCGCATGTTATGTAACAAAGGGATGTAAGTTGCTAACTTTGTTCCCGTGTTATCGCCTCGCACCTGTCTTAACAATTATCAAAAGAAGAGGAATAGGAATAAACTCGTCTTAGTTGAATGGTGTAAATGGATTGAAAAATCATTATCTTCTGACGCCATTCAACCGTTGTCGTGTGAATCAGGAGGCGGCTAAAGTTGACGAGGTGTTCAAACTGGAATATCAAAAAAGGAATTTTAGTATTTAGAAATACTTACTTTACCTCTTCTCATCTTACCCCTCATCACCTTGGACAACGTCTTTAACTGGTAGCACATCATGTCAAAGTTCCATATATCACAGTTGCAGTTCCCTGACTTGACGAAATGTGATTAGTATTATGTTGCTTAACAACTTTCACTTACCTGTTCAGTGGCTCACAGCCCCCGAAAATGGGCTTATACTGAGCATGAACATAGAGTGTTCCGACAACGAGCCAGTCCCCGAAAATGGACAAGTCAAATCTTCACATATGCCTCCCGAAAAACCTGGCATTTAGGCGCAAAATAACCTTCTCTGAGCAACTAAACATGCCCCCGAAAATGGGCCTTCTTATGACCAAGTATTGTACCCCGAAAGTGGCACTTTCGTCCGACGCTAAGTTCACACGAAAAGTAAACCTGCAATTAAAACTTGTTAGTAACCTATGCTGCTTATTCCTAAGAGTTATAGCGTGCTATAATATTACTTCAGACCACACAGAGACACTTGAGTTTTTTAAGTATTTATTTTTTCGTCATCCAGTGTTACATCCTTATGCTATAATAGGTAATTAAAGTTAATCCACAGGACCTAAATTAATCCACATCACCTAGGAGGGAGGGACGCGCACCTATTTGTGAAAAATTTGGCGTCCAGAGAAACTCCGAGTGTTCCTGTGTCAGTAAATGTCGACACCCCGAACATTTGAACACTCTCGGTCTCCCCGACGGTATTTTAATGCCTTTGTCTTCAGCGGCTTGCAAACGACTTAAAGAGTCGCTACCAAGCCTTGATGCTCATTTGGAGCTTTCTTCCGATTGGAAAGCCGAACTATTCCCGAGCATTCGAATGCAACACCGATGTGAAATCCGAGCCGAAAGCCGAACCGTAAGCCGAACCCTAACTACTCACTCACCTTCTGTCTTACCTTGTATGGATTGCTGAAAGATGACTGCGTCTCCTCCGTGACTGCCGCGTAATGGGCGGTTTTCACTACGGCGCAAGCTCAATTCCAAGTTGGCATACGCAAACGCCGTTACCCGTTCAAATAAAAAATGGCTTATGCAACTCAAAATTAAGTTCGTGGAAACGTTCTCCGCCTACATTCGCGTATGTCAACCAAGACTTTAGCTTAAGTCGTAGCAAAAATCAGCCTTATGGAAGTGTTTCCGTTGTGAAGATCTCCTCGGACGCGGTCAGAGGGTCTGGACGAGACAAACACTGATGAATTAATTTGACTTCAAATTCAAACGTGATTAATGCCGAGTGATATGAATTGCCGCTAACCGAAAATTTCCGAATTTGTCGAGTCGATAAGCTTTCGTGTCATACTCAGTCCAGACCCCCTGATTAATAGACAGTAAGGACGATGGGGTGGGGAAAAATCTTTATTTCAGTTTTCATGGGAGGTGGGAAGGGGCTATGCGCTTATAGATATACTTATAGCTTTTCAAACATCAATGCTTTTCCAAGCATAATAACGTTGATCTTTGAAATAACTATAATTATTTATTTTACACTATATGCTATCTGTTCTAGGTGCTCTTCTTCCTAAACCCACAAAAGGCGAACTCCATTATTGAATGCACTGTGCATTATATGCAAAAGGCTTTGGCAAAATATGTGCAAGCCTTCAAGACTCCTTTACGGCAGTTTGGCGCGAGAATGTCGAAAGATACTCACAGTTACAGTAATGACTTAACAAATGTAGAAAATTTACAAAAAAGAAACAACGTTGGAAGTTTGATCTTCGATTCGCATATTATTTGCTTTTTCAGTAATTCGATGCTTGTTCCTTCTCCAAAGCTTGTTCCTTCTCCTTGTTGTTTGTAGTCGAAGGTTGGCTACGCTTACAATTTGTAAACGGTCTAAACTACAGTGTGTGCATTGTCCCATAGTCCCACGTTAGCAAGTTGTCAGTACTAAGAACTGATCTACGCTCAAAGTAGTGAGCCTCCACTATCAGCTGACTTCCTGTAACTAGAGTCAAACCACTAAACATGTCAGGAGAGGCAAAAACAACCTGCTTCCAACAGTTGAATGGCTTGATTCCTCCAGTTTCCTACAGTCTATGTTAGTATCTGGTTGAACCTTCAGGTCGAAAATTTTTTGATCAGTCTCACTCGATTAAAGTGCTCAGCTGCACTGTAATCAGGCGACACCTTGAACAAGAATTGGCCGCACTTGAAGCAAACAAAGCGGGGAGACGCGAGTAAAACAATGAAAGCCGGAGTGAAACCAAGTTGACGTCTTGCTGAAGAAGTGCTCCGAAGTAGTAGCGAAGATACCGAAGAATTAACGAATAAAATCGAAGAATAGTCGAAAATAAGCCGAAAACCGACCGAGCGAGAGCGATGTGAAAAACATACCTAAGTTAAAACCCAAAGAAAAGAAATTTGGAGGGAGGACCCACACCAGCCCCAGGGACCCGCTAACTAATCTAACTAAGTTGACGAAGGAAGATTACGACGAATGAGAAGTTTGTCAACTTCTGCTTGAATTTAGAGATAAGGTTCAACCAGAGCTCTATATTACACCCCTCCTTCCCAAACCTCAAAGAATTTCACAAACCGGGTTTTTTTTAGCCTTCCATCAGCGTCTTCTAACTGACTTGTCTCCAGTCTACTCGTATGCGACGGAAATGGAGAGTAGAAGGGGGCGTTAGCCCTCTTCTTCGCTGCCTTTCACATCCTAATACAAGTGGACCTGGTGACAGAAGTCAGCTCTCTACTTGAATGGACTGAAATGGACTGGACTGCATGAAGCTGGATTGCGTTGAAACCCACCATATGGAACCGGATTGGACCAGACAGATTGGGAAGGACTAAAAAGGACCGGAGTGGACTGGATGGAATGTCACCGGTTTGGAGTAGACTAGACTGAACTGGTTTAGTTTGAACTGATTGGACTGAAGCTCTACATTGGATTGCTGTTGGTTAAATCAGTTAGCTCCACTTGTAGCCGCAGCGAACATCTAATATGATGAATCCGCCGTCAAACGCAGCTGTTCAGAATGAAGCGACCCTTGTCAAGTTGAGAAAGAATTTTAAATTTTAATAAACCAAATTTAACATGTTCCCGTGCAAGAATTCTTTGAATTATCAAACACAATATAGCAAGTGGATTCAAATTAAAATCAGCGTTGTGGTCGTTACAAGCACCATCATTTACGCAGAAATACTTAGATTGCTTAATTAAACGTTTTGTTTTAGTTACAACAAAAACCACATAGCGTATTCAACTCCACAGAAACAATTTTAGAATGGGCAACTAGAGCGTTGAACGTCGAAATTGTTGAGAGCAACGCGGTATGAAGTTTACAAAGAAGATTAGGACGCATATTTTCACATATTTACATGTGGTAAAGCTAAACTTAAAACTGCTTGTAAAAGTGACTTCTTACTAACCTTCTGTGTCTGAGTCGTCTCCTACCATTCACATATAACGCGCTATGCCTATCTGTTGAATGATTGTGCATAGTAACTGATAATTTTCCTCTGTCAAAGTTTGCTCTCAACATCTCGAGCTCTTCTTCTAAATCTTGGAATGACTGTTAACACTACGCTACTCTTCACGAAAGGCCACGAAGACCCACGTGCATGGATCATGTCTGATTGGCCCAATTTTTTTGCACGGGCTTTCAGCGTCAAAGTGTCATGCATTATTATGCGCACAAGCCGCTGACTGCTTGACTTTTGTAACCACGTCAGCCGTATCTTGCTGTCTTCAACTCCGGAAATTCTCGCATTTTACATGTTTTATTTGTTATTAAATTTTTTCATTCTTAAACTGCATATTTTTCCGTCCTTGTTTAGGCCTCTCCATAAATGACGTGCGTAATTGCTATTATTTAAATTGGCGTTTCCAACTTCAACTCAAAGAGTAGAAACAAAAGAATTTTCGGCTAAAAAGTGAGGCTAGGAAGGTTATTTATACAGATGAAAAAATTACGCGCGTCTGATGGTCTGAAATCGGGTGCATTTTTTCACGAAACACGAGTGCAAAGTTGTAACACGAATGGATATTACAAATAGCTCGCGCAGCCAAAACTTCGTCCGTCTTGAGTTTTTGTGACGTGCAATTTAGATTTCCAAAGTTTCCATCTCAAAGGCTTCGATAATGTAATAATTTTCCAAAACACTGACAGCGGGCAAATTACTCGAAAAAATTTAACAGACACGTAAGTCTGCAGAAACAATACTAATTGGCCCCAAAGGGATACCATCCTAAGCTACACGAATTGTTCGCTCCTATCACGGCAATTCAAACTTTCGCTGGTTTGAGGGTCTTTTTAAATTTTAAATTAAAAATTCAGTTTTTCCAATATATTCCTGTGTCTTTATAGTGAGGAGAAAGATCGTTTTCATTGTCACCTTGCTTTTCATTTACTGCTGCATTTTTACCTTAAAATCTTCTGATTCATCACGATCCCGTTGCCTTCGCCGTGTCCTACTCTGCGTAGCGGTCTTTATTCTGGAAACTTAGACAATTGAGACTCACGCGCTCCCAAAAGTCTGAAGGCAGATGTTAGACTTAACAAATCTTTAATAAAACGCATTATAAAGACTAATTTCTGCTCACGAAGGAATTATAGAGGCTTTAGTTGTGTGTTTTTTTTATCATTATAATTTTTTTGTGGGAAAAAATAGAAGCCAATAGCTTTGACAAATTGACAAAATTTATAATTTATAGTAACTGGCTTTGACACGTAAGCACGTTTTCTTTCGCGACTCTGACCTCGTGAAAGCATAGTACCAACTGACCGATTTTTTGCATAACCACAATTGACAAGCCCATTTCGTTGTTTTTGGGCTTCATTTACGCTTCGTTTTACTTGTTTAACTAATATGAAAATCCTATGAAATTATTGAGTACCTCAAGTCAATGGATTATCTTTTAGAGCTCTTGCGAGATCAGTTCCCTCGCAAAACAAAAATGTAACAACTAAACGACTAAAACAAGCATATTTAAGTCTAATATTTGTATTGTTTTGTTTTATTATATGAAAAAATGTAATTTAACTTAAAGGATATCTTATTAGCTAACTATAATTTGCCCTTTTTCATTTTCTCTCTTCTTTTCTAACATTTGAAAAATGAACATTGAAAAAGTTTGTATAAAAAACAGTACAAAACAAAAACGATAAACTAAGTTCTACAATGTACACCTAGGATCTAATCCTATTCTTGCACGAAGATCATCCAACATATTCTTGTTTTTTCGTCTCTTCTCCCAAGGAATTACAAAAGATTTCGAGTCAAAAAGGAAGAATGGTCCATCTTCGTTTCCCATGATCATATAGTTTTTTCTCTCGACCAGCTTAGGACATGCGCATCCTGCTCTTTTCTTGAACTCAATGAAGTCTCCTTGAACGAAGTTTGTTTTAGTTTTCTTGATTACCTGGTCTATCCTCATTTCATACGTGATCCAAGACTGCTTTCTCGTGTCCACCTCATCCAACAGGATCACTTCGCCAATAAAAGCTGTAGAAATAATAATACATTTACAACAACGTAAATTAGTGATGGTTATAGAAATGAGTGGAGTCCACCGATTCGGTCTGTAACCATACAAGTGATAACAACATCGAACGACCGTGCAGCGGGAGTCCGATTTGTTTATCACGAGTATGATTACGGACCGAATTGGACGACACAAAGTCTTTTTACCAATCAATCATAAAAATTACAATTTCCGAGAAACAGGAATAGCCAAGTTATGAAAGAAAGGGAAAATTTGCATTAAAAGACTGACAATTGGTTGATTTAAACTGCAACTTTTAATGTGATTGGTTGATTTTAACCCCAACTTTGAATATGATTGGCTTATTGAACTGTCCGACAACAAACTGTCCGATAATAAACTCTCCGATAACAACTTGACAGGTGAGTTAGTGGAAAATAGTTCTTTAAACCAATCACAATCGAGGAAGTTATGATTTTTGTGACGGATTAAGCTAGAATAACTTAGTAAAAGTGTAATGTGTAATCGTAATCTCTTATAAAGAAGAAGCGCATTACGACATGTTCAAAAGATTTCTGACTTGGGAACACGGAGTTTACTAATGTATAGGAAACACTGCAAGAAGGAAACACATACAAATATTTATTTTATATAACTTTTTATTATTATTTTTTGAAACAGCTGGTTACCCTTTGACTGCTAAGATTAATTAGTAGCTAATTTCTCCTGACAATATCATCCATGAATCAAACATTAAAGTCACGAGAGCAAAGAAAATGATCACCAACTAAGGAAGCTCTTGATAGTTAAATCAATTCTCCTTGTCAGCACCTTAGGAAATGTATAGCGAACAGTATGGAGAATATGCATACTGATGTTAGGGTGCTACAGTTGTATTATTGACGTTTTATATTGTTACTTCTGGGCATGCTCACATCATTCTTCACCTTTTTTTAAGACAGAAAATTGCGTTATCATAACAAGTATCTCACCAAAGTCAAATTCGAGGCACGCTTTTTTCTTTAGCTCCTCAACTTTGAATTCACGCTGGACACAAGACAAGCAGTCATCTGAAGAAGAATAACAGCAAAAAACGCTCTCAATCTTTTTGTTCTGTTTTAATAAATGCGCAAACGCAAAATATATAATTTCGCCGCTATTTTCAAAGAAAAAGCAAACAAAGAATCCCTAAAGTGACCCTCTCTCTCAGTACTAATGAAATGGTGACATGGTACAATTGATACGATGCAGCCATAAATCAAAATGCGCTAAGGCGACAGTGGAGGTGACACGAAGTCTTCTCTGGCAAAAAAGAAGCATTATTGAAAAACCAAGCCGCCAAGTTGGTGACATCAGAAAACAAAGACCAGAACACAAGACTAAGTGAGGTTTCGGGTGCAGAATGTCTTTGTCCTGAATCTTATTCGAAATAATCTCCCAAAAACCGACACAATGACCCTTATTCAAGTTTCCAATAAAAGCCAGTGTAATTAGAAACCAAAAGTTACATCTTCTTCTTCAAGTCCTCTATCACGATTCGCAAGAAAACTTTGGCTTTGAGGTGGAAAGGTTGCTTCTGCAGCTTGTGAGTTACAGTTCAAAATACATGAGCAAAGAGATTAACCCCCGCTACCAGGGATACTATTAGGGTATACAGCAGAGGGATGTTATAAGTAGTTTAGGTAAGTACTCCTCTTAAAGTTTGATAAATGTAAAAACATAATACATTATGCCATAGCAATGATTGTGCCGGTTGACGATACCTTGAGAGCATTTACAATAACCATCTTGACAAATGCCTCCCAGCAATGCGCTTCTCGTCGAGGGTGAATATAATTCTGTACAGGATTCATCTATTACAAGACACAAACCAATGCAATGAAAAATTATAAATGAACTTGACAGACATTTTCTTACTGACCAAATGCAAAGTTACCAGCGGTATTTTTCGTGAGCGAGAATAGCTGTTTTAGTATAATTAACTTTGTGATTGTCCAAGCGACGGTATTTTCATTCAATAAATTTTTTTGTTTCTTGAAAGCATCAAAAGTGCGCGAAGATAACGTTATTGATCATGTTATTAGTAATCAGCATCATATTTGTCTCGCCTCAGTTGACTCTAGCGAGATATAGCGCATTCAGATCGTGCGAATTTCAAAACTCGCTTGAGTTATTGTGGAAAATACTGACTACATCCTTTATCTTTTTATTCACCTGGTTTGTAATAATCATAGACTTTGACAGGAACTGGTTGGACTGTTCCCACATCAAACTCTCTTTTCACAGTAAATGTGGCACAAAATTCATCGATACTAGAAATCTATGAAAAACGCAAACGAGGATAAACATTCTTTTATATAAGTTACTAAAATTAAATACCACAAATTAAAGAGCTTTCCGTCAGTTTACCAACCCATTTCACACTCTTGTTTTCTTTGATTACAATGAACTGAAGGGAAACCAAGGATTTCAAAATAAACGAAACTCGAGTTTAGAGTATGCAGCTAAAATAATTCATGATTGAAGAAAATTTTTTTTCCTAAAAAATATGATTTCCTTCAAAAAACTGATAGACGGTAATAAAAATGTACTTTTAAGAACACGGTATAAAAATTATTAAAAAGAAGAGTGTAATGCGACAAGAATCAAGGGTTTGGTGAGAGTCCCTCCCAAGCTATAAACGAGCACTACCTATATCAAAATATTTCAATAAATGAATTTTGATCTGTTGCACAACTTAACGACCCATTAACTTTTTTGAAAAACGTCACAGCGAGCAGACTTAAGAGTTGCTTTTCAAGACCTCGCTGACTTACAAAATATTTGGTGACAGGTCAACATAGCAAAGGAATGAGTTACTTCAAATACCTCGCTGACATATAATATTACAGATCTGTCAGAAAATTCAAAGCGTTCCGCGGTTGGCCGGACGTTTTTCATAAGCTGCAAAACACGAGAAATAAGATTTAGGTCTACAGTAAAGGTGCTTATCTCGATATCTGTAGCTTAAGGCGGCTAAGGGTATAGTTCTACCTGCTGGCTGAGATGCTGGTGTACCACCTGTAACGCCACAGCATTTGATATTGGACCTTTTAATCCTAAGTGCAGCGTGCAAGGCGTAAGGCTGCTGGTCCTCCCGCAACGTAAACATAAATTAGTAAGTTTGCCAAAGGACTCAGCAATCGAACGTCTGCGCATGTGCAAACCTTGTAATAGCTTGGTGGCGTGTTCTCAGGCAATTAGAACCAAATCGTCTCATAAGGGCAACTACACAAACCACTAAGTCATGTGATAGCTTTTATAATACAGCTTGAAAGAAAAATGGGTAGCTCAACTTAAAAATATTTGAGTTCGAAAGTCGAGACCTTTCCTATTCCCAACTTTTATTTCCTTGACGGAGTTCTGTACAAGTTTCAATTTCTTCGAATATTTTGCATGACAGCAGTTGTTTCTTACACTTTCTTTTAAAATTTTGCGCGGGAAATAGCGCGCGGCCGGCCAAAATTGATCCCCTCGCGCATGCCTGAAATTTGAACGCTGAGCAAGACAAAGGAACTGAAGTTCCGCAAACAAAGAGAAATTTTTTTCGATTTACCTCGACAAGTGAATCTTTATCTGGAGTAAAACCAGAGAAAATACCAATATCCATTATCGTCATTCCAGATTTACCGGCCTTCAGATATCTATGATGACATCAGTTAGTAAGTGAATGAAGTACAACAAAATTCAATCTGTGGACTACGCACATACATGTTAAATAGGAAAGGGCCGGTGTACAGTAATCAGCGGGATTATCAAATAGGTTGCTCCCGCGCAAAGCGATAAAGGATGTGTCTAACGGAGATGAACCTCTTGTCAGAGTTTTGACAACGAAGTGTAAATAAAAGCACACAACCTACTTTGCACAGACCCTGAGGTGCAATGTATCTGGCGGTTTGGCCTCTGTTTTTGGTTTTTTATGATGTTTTTTATTCTTCTTCCTCTTTTTGCACGCTTTCTTCCTCTTATTTCCTCTGCATTTCTTGGCTTTTCTTTCTCTTATATCGTCATCTCTTCTCTGCCTTGAGCGTCCAGCAATTGGCACGCCCTTATCACTGTCCTCTCTAAATTCCTCTCTTACTTCAATCTTCAGAGCAAACGAGCAAGTTTCGTTTTTAGGCGACGGAACGTTGTGGCGCACTTCAATCTGCAAGGAAATCTAAATTAGCTTGGTTTAAAATGGCAAGCTTCTGTGTAGGGCAGATAAACCATGATTTTACAACTTTATGGTATTGCCTTAAGTTATTATCTCAGTTAAGCGAAGTTTTTTAACGCAGCGTCCAGCATAACCTTGGACTGCGTTGGTTTTTCTTTACCTCGCTCAGTGATTGTTCTACTGAAAACTTCCACCCCTTCTCAGCCTCTAGATAAAAAACTGAAACCAATCACGACTCAATCACCCTTTCTCGCGCCTGAGCCGTTTGCACGTATTTATTATGAATTCAATATGACATTTGCTCCTCATAATCTTCTATTTCGTGATTACCTTGGTTTGATTTTTGATCCTATGTCGAAATACGCTCTAACAAATGTTTGATTGGTAGGAGTATGAAAAGTATTTCTCATTTCACCTGAAGTTGACCCACTCCAGTTCCTAACGAGTCGATGAACACTTCTCCACCTAGTAAATGAGTGACCTGTTGAAAGCAAACTTGATGTCAATCAATTTTACGCGAATGTACATCCAGCCGTGAAAAAGACTTAGCGGCAAAAGCTTTCTCTAAAGTACTAGTTTTAGTTTAGAAACTGAACAAAGGGGTAAATTTGTAAAGAAACTGCGGCGCTGCGTCGGTGCTGGCTATTTCAAGATAATTTAGCTTTATCAACTGATGTGACGATGTAAATTGACCACCGTAAAGTGTTTCTAAAGCTGACATTTCCAGCGTAAGCCCCTCGAGCTGTCACATGTACCTATCCTCAATGGGTTGCTAACGTTGTTGCGTTCTGCGTTGCACTTATTGAAATCCCAAAGTCGCTTTAGCAGGAGTACAAGTTACATACTGAGGAGGTTTTAAAAAACTGTTACATTTTCAAGATCAAACAATCCTGTGAACTTTGAGAAATCGTGACGAAAGACAAAGTACTAAACTGCATTTCAATTCAGTCTGCGTAATTGAGCTCAAACTCACCTCCTCCTGTCTGAGTATCAGGGCGTTGTCTGGATCAATATGATAGTTTCTTTTCCAGCTGGCATGCTTCTCAGAGGATATAGACACTCGCAAATCAAGGCTTGCCCCTGCAGTTTTTTCGCTGTACTGTGATAACGCTTGCAGAGCAACACAAGTGTCCTTAAAAATGGTACCAGGATATATAATCAATAATTATTAAGTATTAAAGGAGTGATGTGCATTTCCTTTCTACACTCCTCGAGTGTGGTAATTCATTAATATAAAAATTCACACGAGAAAGAAGAATGCTTAAAAAGAAATTATTTCAAAAGGAAAGACTCCGTTTAACTCAGGTGTCTTCGCAATTTTTGTATTCTTTCGCATAATATTGTATATACCACATGAGTGAAAGCGCTCTTAGCGCGCTGATTGGCTAGTTCATTAGTGAATATCAAATATTATATGCGATGAGACAAAATCGCGCGTCAAGAATTTAATTTTCGACCATTATGAGTATATGGAAAGAAATAAACTTTTTTAGGTAACTGTGTGGTATATACGAAAACAATTATTAACCTTAATGTCGGCGGAAGTGGTGGATAATTAGCGAGCCACTTCCACTTCGGTGAATAATTGTTAAATATTGTACCATGTCGTTCCATTAAGATCGTAACCTACAGTTATAAATCTTTATAGGCATGTTCTCAGGATCAATCCTTTTAGTCAAAAACTTCAAGAATACTGTCCGCGAAACGATGGAAAAGTCTTTGAAGCATTAATAAACTAAAACTCGTGAATCCGGTTGTGAATAAAAAAAATTCATTAACACTCGATGACAAAAATAACGAATAAGTGGCAAGGGTTTCTAAAACAAACCTGTGTTGATGCAAAGCCTCCCTGAGGATCTCTTTGACTGGTAAGCCATGTGACAATGGGTCCCGCCAACTTCAGTCTTCCAACGGCCATCTGAGCCAGCAGTGCATAAGCGGTTGTTTCCACGTTTAAAGCTTGGTTTCCTGCGTCCCAATAACGAGTTGATTCGTCTGAAATTGAACAATTCCAGTCAGTAAAAACGATTTTGGAACCCGACGGTTGCTGATCAGTGGGCACAAATTATCGTAATTCGCCGCTGGCCTCAGCATTTTTTATCCGTGTTGTTAGATGAAAGCCACGACACGCAAAGCCATGCAAACTTGAAGAAAAAATAATGGTGGGAAACATCTAGCAACGTATAGGTATGTCTACTCTTTCCTGTTAATAAAAACGTGGTAATATAATCCTTAATTAAAGCCCATTTCGACCAAAGTTCTAAAAGCAAAACTAAAGTGGTTTTAACGAGCAATCAGAACAGACGCAATTGTTACAAGCAAACTTCCCGAAGAGCCGTAAAACGCAAGCGATGAAATCGCGCCTAGCTTTGGTATTGTATCTGATAGGTAAGAAAAATAGTGCGAGTTTTCTGAACCAATCAAAAAGCTTGGTGATGCACAGCCAATGCAATTCTGATTAACTATCTATCCTCAATCATAATTTGCTCCATAAAGCTAAAGTTATTTGTACCTTTGTCGTAGGTCTGCATCCGCAGTAATTTTGCGTTTGCTTTGGAGCTCTTCCTGCTGCCAGCTAAAGCCAAAGCGTATGTGGTAAGCGCCAAAGTGTTAACTTTACTTATGCTATCCAACTCTGATTCCATGAAAGCCACAGCATTCTGAATCCTGTGACTCTTATTCTAGGAAGAAGAAATAATTTAAATAAATAATAATCACGGAAATGTAATCAGGAAACGAAATTTTTTTTTACCTTCCCATGACATGAACACTCGAGGAGGGACACTGAAACAAAAGCAGTCATTGCCACATCGCCATGAGTACCACCCTAAACAATGAGAATTGAATTATGATGATGAGAAAATAACTTACAAAAATGAATTTAAAATTAAATTTGGCAGTTACTTACCGACCTTAATTTTAAAGAAATGCTTACACCCGAAAAAGGAGACTATTTTAGTGGCTACACATAACGCGTCCAAAGCCATCGTATGAAACATAAAAAGCACGCCGTTTCATTGTATCATGTTTAAACAGTTTGGAACCAATATAGCTGCTCTTGAGTGCAAAAGGATCAGTAAAATATGTGGCATATCCGAGCAACAAGAACCATATAGTCTTAGATATTTAGGACAAAGGCTATCATAAAAGTTTACAGAAAACCCACCATCATGGATTTGTGAATGATATCCTTAACCTCAGGGAAAGCTCCATCTTGCCGCTGGTTTTCCAGAAGCCAACTAACTGAATCACAGATAAGAGCTTGGTCGATTTCGACACCATCGAACTTTTGTGCCGCACAGAGAACCCTCGCCACAAAAGCGGTCAACCTGTTAAGCGAAGGCATAAGATTATTGGCTTGTCTTATTCACTCGTACATTTTCTGTTTCTTTTCTATCAGTATGTTGGTCTGTCTGTTTGCCAATCTACTCGGTTGGCCTGTTTGTCTGCCTCAGTGTCTGTCCGTCTATCTATCGACCGGAACGTTTGCCTACCTGCCTGTTTGTCTATCTGTTTGTCCGTCCATCTATCTGCCGGAACGTTTGCCTGCCTGCCTGTTTATCTATCTGTCTGCCGAAACGTTTGCCTACCTGCCTGTTTGTCTGTCTACCTGCCTGTCTGTCTGTCTTTCCTCCTTGTCTGGTTGTCTTTCTTTCCATCCTTCTACCTGTTTGCCTACCTACAAGTCCGTCTGCCTTTCTGTCGGCCCTGTCTGTTCATCAAAGTGCTTTCCTATAGACGGGTTTTGCTCTCCTGAGTATTTCACAACTTACCAAGTGCTACCAGGACGATGCTCTCCAAATGCACTGAAAGACCTGTCCTTCCTTCGGTAATTAAGAGCCCTTTGGTATCCTGGAAAATATTATTTTAGAAGAAAAAATTATTTCATGCAGTTTATTTTTGAGATAAGTCTTTCACTAATTATATTGGAAAATGCGTCGACTCTGTCCACCCCAGTTACTCACCTGATTGTATCATCCTGTAAGCCTTCGATTCTATGTCAGCGGTAACCTGTCTAGTTTCTAACAGATACTGCATTACATAAACATTGGGCGCCAGGAATATCATAGTCTGTTCTCCGCAACCCATGGGCATGTGGAGAAGGCTTTCCAAGCCACCGGTTATTAAAGTTGTCACCACCGGACCAATAAGGTTTCCTTGAAAAGAAGACAAAGGATTTTTTTTTAGTGCGGTGTAAAGCCAATGTACAATTGAAAACGTTTGCATGTGGACTCTGTAGGTACGACGCCCAGATGCAACCAAACATAGCTTTAAAAATTGAGAATGCAGAGCACCATGTCAGGCATTTCCAAATAACAATACCGATAATCAATAGAGTATGCTCTACTTTCTAACCTTTGCTACACTAATGAAATGGTACCTGACTGTAAATCTAAAGTTACAGCCACAAAAAATTCTTACTTTGGATATTGTCTGGGAACAGCACAACCAACAAGTTTCTTTTTCTAAATGCCATTACAGGTTGGAATGACATAGACTTCAGATTAACAATATAGCCTCTGCCAACTGTTATCATGCCTATTGATATCACTGATACTAGAATACTAATTGAATGAGCTGGAATTAGGAGTAGAAATGATGCGCGAGGCCTACATGACGCTAAAATACAGTAACTTGTTGAACCATCGTCGTGTATCTTAGCACCTGTGAGTGACAAAACAGCTTTTAGGGATCCTGGAATTGCCCGGGAAGGAACTTTGAGAAACACACTGTCTACCTGCATGCCGTTGTTGACAACTCCTGGAAAATTTGAAAACAAATAGTTGATGTAACTGTTGTAAATAATATTTCAGGCTAAATATGATCAGCTTTGATATGGTTAAGTCAACTTGAGTGGAAGAGCGCAAAGAAATCCACAAACAGTTAAAGCAGCACTGAGCATAGATTGAGGATACATCAAGGACTCTTACATTTGCTGCTCAAGACATTTAAAATAAGCAATGTTCCCTTGTGATATAAAGCTTAAATAGTCCATTACATATAAATGAAAGTTTAGTGTAAATAGAATGAAACATTGGTACCTCATCGGAGTTCTATAACTTTACTTACGATCATGTTTTATCCCTGTTGAAGGAGCAGAAGTATTGACTTTGCCTGGTGCTTCGTCGCGCAACACTCCTGTAAAAAACGCATAGGTAGTCAGGTAAACTTGTCGCCTTAAATAAAGGTACATTGAATTAACGGAATCGGGACAAACCATCTGATTTGTACCCATTCTGACCCTTTCATGTTCATCAACCGTATCAACTACCTCTCTAAACTAGTTTAACGATGCGTATTTCCAGTTATCAGGCCTTAACAGGTTTGCTAGAAGATAAGACGATTCTGTATGGAGCACTTGTTATTATCACTCGCTATTGTTCTCTCGTTACCGATACACACATCGCGCATGGAACAATTAATGCCGATATTTTTTCACCCTGTCAATCCGTTTGTCCGTTTTTGTGTTATTATTTCGTATATCGTATAGTCAGTATACCGTCATCAGGTCAGCATAATAACTGCATGCACTTTCTTCGTTGAATTTCATAAATCCTCACAATGAATACCTTGCGGATCAAGAAGAAATGAGTGAGTACTACGTCGTTCAACTCCTTCTGGCTGCGAAGAAATAAGTAAAAAGAATAACTTGGCAACATGTCTCCAACATCCTGCACAACCCTGTCATCCATAGGCAATCATCAAACGTAGAATAGACCTCTAATGGCCTTACCACTACAAGAATGCTGCGAACCACCGTGTCGAAGGCTGTCGGGCCTATTATTTCACCCAAAAATAGTCCATCATCAAGAATTTCTGCTATAGCGATCACTTTGATGGACACTTTTCCAAGTTTGATGGGTATTATTGGAAATGTAACAGATCCTGCATCGTTTTCCTTTACATTCAGGTTTAGTACCGCTGACTTTTGGCCTGTGGGAGCATTGGTACAGAACGCCTTGCTTTCTTCTAGCTTTACTTTAACCTATAAGATAATAAGGTCGACACATGGAATAAACTCGCCATCTCACCTTAAAAAGTTCTCTATTCATTCTTTCTTTCGCTTTAAAAGAAGTCTTTATCCTCTAATGTTCAATTCGCATGAGTAATGAAAGATTCCCGTTTCTGTTTTGAAATTTTTTTGATTTTTTGATTTGATTTTCTCCAATTTCGTATACCTTAACCATCCTTAACTTCTTTATCCATCCATACTTCCGTTCGTCCCTATGTCTAAATCTCTGTCTAAGCCCTTGTATCAGCGCCCTCCTCGAGTCGCGAGGCGCGCTTTTCATAGTGTAAGCGTATAATTCCCTTAGAGGCTGTTTCAGCTTAAAAAATAACATTTCCTCCATTGCTAGCTCCTATTATTCGTAAAACCGTAAAAGCAAATTAAAACTGAAACGCAGCACAAGTCCAGGTGTTTTGTTCATAATTACAATTTCCTTTCATATATTTTGGTCCCAAGCTCAAGAAGAACTTTTTAACCTCAAGGAACTAAAAAATCACATGAATATTTTACAAGAGGATTTGAAAAGAGAATCTTCACGAAGTCGAACAGTTATCGAACCCAGAGGCATTATGCTATCATCAGAAAAAGGGAACTTACCTCCCGATTCAACAATTATGTAAAATGTTAATTTTTTAGGAAGGAGGCACGTTAGTTCTCTTAATTTAGTTGAGAGGTCATTGGCAAGCTAACACATTCTCACCCTAAATTCTATGTCCCCGTAGTTAAAGACTGTAGCAATCACAGAGATCTGCTCTCCTCGCTGAACAGAATATGGAAGACGAAGGGAAACGAAGAAATTCTTAAAAGCTTGGATGTTCAATGGACGAGCAACTCCTAACCCTGTCTGGTTTGAAATTCCAACAGCTTGAACAACCCAGGTGGTGATGGTATCTGGTAGGTTTGTATCAAGATGAAATTTCCCGTCAGGGCTATGAGAAAAGAGAATGGTTATTCTGGCAAGTTCAACGAAGAAGAAGCAAGGAAAATACTTTAAAAAAAAGGAAAATCAACGTTATGTTTCCCTGACGAACGCAGGGTGCTATTACATATTTATCTGATCATGGAAACTGATCATCCGGGTGAAGGTTGTCCTGGATAAGAGAGTTGTCGGTAGCAGAGACTGATAAATCAATAATAAATCAATAACCCCACCAGAAGTCATGCTCAAGGTAAAATGACTCAGAGAATGAATTAAACCATCTTCACTTCAATTCTGACATTCGCTTTGTTCACTTTCACTTCGCGTTAATCCCAGGAAATATAGTCACTAAATTTTTCTCATAAGTTCTACTAAGCAAACGGATGTCTTTGATTCCAGCTTAAATTGAAATAGAAACAAACCTTGAAACATTTTTACCATAGAATATTTATACCATATTTCCTCGAATAAGCTCCCCCCCCCCCAATAAGCGCCCACCCCCAAGCCATGATGTAAAACAAGCGCCCCCTCTCCTAGAAAAAGTGCCCCCTCCTCCCTCACTATCTTAAATAGTGGGGATACAAGGGAAACCTTTTAATTTTAATTTCCACTTTATTTACAACTTTTTAAACCTCAACGACAGTGGAATCAGTGCATCAGTACTGGTGAATGATAAAGCCCCCCTCCCCCTTAATCAAGCGCCCTTCCTCCATAAGCGCCCCACCTTTCAGTGCACGGGTGCTTATTCAATCTACGTTATATATTAGCATTATAAGTCAAGATATGTTATCAAGAAATGAATTCACGTACCCAACAACATCGTCCATAAATATCCAAGTTTCAGGAAAATATTGTCTTATTTGCCCCTGACTGATTTCTTCATCTTCAAATTCATCGTCAGACTGTCTAAATGATCTTGCACGAACTTTTACTTCAGTCTTTCTAGGGTCTGGTAAACAAATCGACAAAGTAAAGAAGTGAATGTGGAAGCGACCTTCGCATTGAAGAACAATACTGAAGCAGTAGTAAAAATAAGGCTGGAAAAAAATTCAGGCCTGTTCGGGATTTGAACCCGTGACCTCTGCAGTGCTCTACCAAATGAGCTGACTTGCCAACTAGGAGCTGATCATTATGTTGGTTCGTAATAGACCCGTGAAGTGGTGAATCAATGACTATAAATATATGAAAATCATGTATGTGAAATGCGGATGAAGAAATGAATACACATGCGATCTTCACAGTAATGAACACTGCTTGTGGTTATTCATTGTCGTTAATACACTTAGAAGTTTCATTGTATGTGTTATGATGTTATCACTTCAAATGTGATCGAGACGTTATGGCTTATACTGCTAATATCTTTCTAGGCAATTACATCGTTTGACTGTGGGCCGCCTCCAAAAGCATAATGCACCAGTGTGATTGGCTAGTAATTCAACAGCTGTAGTAAAGTTCATTGATCGTGTTCCTCTTTTCAACGCATGCCGGGAAAAAGAGGCGTTTGAAAAGAGATCTCAGCAACTTGAACAAGGACAATAGAGCAGATATCCGATAAGCAAGGACGAAAAAAAAGAACAGGAGAACTGTAGGACAGCGCACTGCTGAAGGGAAAATATCTTCCAAATGCGTCAATTACAGCTGATAAATACTGACCAATCATAGTAGGGCATCATGCTTTGTGGGATGACGCGTACTCAGTTGACTCAATATGCAATCGAAACCTCGTGGTCCACACAAGAAGTGTTAAGTCGCCAGACGAGAATGAATACTTCAATAATAATTATTAACTAACAGTGGCAGAAGTTCAAATAATCTGGGTTTTTACTCAACTTTGATGCGTTGGAGATTGCATCGGATACGTCTGAACACAGCGTTAGATTAGGACTAAAGTTGTTTATCGTAAGTGAGAACTGTCTAGGTATACACGACAATAAAAAGTATGAAAGAATGCTGGTACTTCTTAAGCCAAACTACTTCGATTAGCGTGTGCAATGAAGCACATGACCGAAAAACTGGGCATTTCTGATCAATGGCGGTATTTATCCTTTTGAGGATTAAAAAGCGTCCTTACTGAACGAATGCTTATGTAAACAATTTTACCTTTTTCCCCAGTAAAATTAAAGCAGCACTGGAGAAATTCTTCTCTGCAATCTTTGCTAGCACTAGCAAAAAAATACTTGGCTCGTAGCATACAGGTCGCTCTTGTGGGTATTTGACCTCTTTTACAACACTGAGTCAGATCTAAAGAAAAAAAGACATTGCAACATTGACGGCTTCGTGCGCTATCACTCACATCCCAACCTTAACATTATCACCCTTTCTTCAAGCTCTTCTAGGGCGTAATGACGTCAATAGCCCTAAAACCTAGCAAGTCTTTTCATGTCTGTCATTCGCAGTTTTTAAACCGCGAAAAACCTGTTAGAAACAAGTTATTCAAGTGTAGCAATAAATATTCCTGGGGTGCATAAATGTCTGTCTATCAAGAACAGTCAGAAAAAAAAAAGAAAGGCGGGTCTCCGATCTGTGATACTTATGTCTACCAACGTATTTACGAAGCTCGTTAAGCGCGTTTCAATTGATTGTCGTTATAAGGAAAAACCGAAGAGGTCATCCAGGCTAAGAAGAATATCAAACTTCTTTAAAACTTCTTTACCGGTGGTTGACCGCCTTTCCCGTTTGCTTTTTGGTTGAGGACAGGAAAATTCTAAAAAGGAAATGAAAACGAACTATGATTAGTATCATTATTATTACCTTTATATCTTTATCACCATCCTAATTATGATTATTATTTCAATTAACATTGTCGTCAATGAGTTAAAGGGATTTCTCCCTTTTCTCTCAGCCAAGGGGAAATGACTTGTGAACTGATATGGAATAGAAGTTGAGAAGATGTGCAAAGGTGCAAGCGTACATTTAATATATCAAAAAATTTCAGTCTTTATTGCTTCTAATGCATCATTAAAAGCGGTTCTTTATGGTTGAATGCATATCATCAAGTTATTTTGGGAAATTAAAAGGTCACGTATTACATGTCTACATACGGAAAGGTTCTTGGCATACCAGAACGTCCTCTGCTTGCAATGTTTGTGTTTGTGATTACAACAGTTCCACTTTTCTATAATTAAAGATTTTTTGAGCCATTAAAATATTAGAATGCATTGAACAACGTACATAATCCTTTATGGTGAGATTGTGTTCACCAATGAAATTTTTTTGCAACCTCCAAAGTGCTTAACATTCTACGAGATCCAAGTTATATAAATGTCGTCTTTGCGTTCGAGGCAAAGTGGTTTTGAGAGAAATTACTTTGTCCGGATAATTTGTTACTGGGTTTTACTAAAGTAGTTGCAAAAATCTTTAATCGGAGTCATTCACAGAAGAGAAAATTCAATGGGTCCCCTTTCTGCTCTACGGGGGCTTTTCAGTAATAATGTGTACAACGCAAAGAGTCCAGGCGCAATCGCAAAAGCAGTCAATGGTTTGCACCTGCTCTCAAAAGAGGGTTTCAGTGGGGTGATGGCTTTTACAGCTAACGTTTAAAATTTTGGCTATTTTATGGCTAACGGTTGATATCTTTCCATTGTTGTCACCAAAATTTTTTTAACGGTGAACTTTTTTTTAACAACTATCTGTTAGAATTTGTCAAGTTTAACGCCTGACAGCTAAATTTTTTGGCCGTATTACGGCTAGCGGCTAACCCCGTTGTGAATCTCCTCAAAGTGTTCAACAAATATTTAATTATGAAATCCTGCGTAAGAGAAATGTTCAAAATTATTCATAAATTGTTCTACTTACATAGAATACATCCTGGCTATCGCTACCAGATCCTACGCCACATCCCAGGTCGAGGGACTCCATGGTATTTAACACCTAAAAGTGCATGAAACGTCGAGAGTCTGCAGGCATCTCAACCATACAAAACTTGCTCTTCCTACTCCACTCTAAGCCCTCTCTAAGACAGAGTCATAAAATATATAATAAAGCTCTTAAGCTTTACGGCCCGCTCCCGAACATCACCTGGGCATACATGTTCAGTTTTATTTCACTTAGACGAAAATTTTTCTGCTCCAACATCACCCCTTCTAAGCCTCCACAGCAAAATAGCTTACAAAACTGCATGAGCGTGGAACAACAAACAATGGATTAACGCATTTCAGTTCGTTATTTGTTTGTTTGCGTTCATTTTTGCTGTAGTTATTCTGGTAACAACTTTTGATCATTCACTATTTATTAGTCTCTTGCAACCGTTTATGATCGTGGACCCATTACAAACAACAAAATTGTTTTACTGCTTCTTCCCTACCCTTTTCTTGTTAAGCTTTTCTCGGTTTCTCAGGATGTAGACACTTTTGTCGACAGCTAAAAGTGCGACTCTCGTCCCAGGAGTCGCCGATAACTGGATCTTGTAAGGAACACCTGGATCAATTTGTTTACCTAGTGATTCATCGTGGAACTCAACCTGCGGAAAGAGGCTCACAATATCAGTGGCTAAATACAAGAGCAAGTAAACGCAATATTATAAATTAATTCTGAGAACAATATTTTTTTCGAACTATAAAGGGCGCAGCTCAAGGGGGTAATTACATGCGATAAACTGGTGAATTATTGTCCAAGAGAGGATAAAGTGAACTCATTTTATTCTCTCTTTTTATGCTTAACCTAGTATTACCCTGAAAGGCAGTGAGACGCTACTTTGCCCCCTTCCCCTCCGCGGCCTACACTCCTGGTGTGGTTTACATAAACGGCTTCTCTGATCTGAAGTGACAGCGTTATTCGATTGCTAAATATAGGCTGTCATTGAATAAAAGGGGTAAGTTTCTAAAGAAACTATGGTGTTGCATCGGTGGGAGAGTATAACAGGGTAATTTGGTATTATCAAATGAGTTGATAACAAATTGGCCACCGCAAAGAGTTTCAAAGCTGACGTTTCGAGCGCTAGCTCTTCTTCTTTGCTCTGACGAAGGGCTAACGCTCAAAACGTCAGCTTTTGAACTCTTTACGGTGGCCAATTTATGTTATCAACCCGGCTGTCATTAAATGTTTGTATCGCTAGACGCACCAAATCTATGTCAGTGATGAAACTTGCATGATTTCTAGTGTACTCAGAGGTCTCGCCTGATTAGAAGAGTAACCAAAGCGTCCATGTAGCAGAGTCCAGTATCATAAAACATCTTGGCTATAAAGACTCGGCACTTCTTATCTCTATGCTATTGGAGGTGTAAAGCATCCTAAGTCATAAAGTTCATGTAAAATATGTCCCATGCACGCTTGTCCCCCTTATTTTGTCACAAAGGTATCTTTTTAGGAAATGGTTTTTGACCCCTCTCATAAAAATATGATCTACCTTATTTGGTAGTCCATCGTCAATTTCAAGCAATACACTGTCTGTAACAACTTCACCGTTCTCTCCGATGAAGAAGACCACTAGACGTGATGATGGAGACATTTCTGGAAGAATCTTAAACCGGAAGCTGGATATCACCCCTACCCTTTGGACTTTAACCCATTGGCGAAGTATCCTACCGCGCGTAATTACCTGATGAAAAAAAGAATCGTTTGAAATGAGAAAGGGGTGGGAGAGTTACATGAAAATCAAACTGCAACACATTAAGTTGACGTGAAACAGGTGCAATTTTAGCATACTGCGACGCCTCTTTGTACAACTTATCAACGAAAATATTTATGTCCTCGTTATGGAATTATTTCCAAATGTAATTGAAAGTGTATAAGGACGAATGATCCCTTCTTTCAACTAACTTTATCTATCTTTCTTTCTTCTCACCCCTTAATGACGTTTTTCGCGTTTGGTGCTGATATCAACTGGAGGTAAAATGCAGTAACCAATAATATGGGCCTATTGCCACAATTATTCTGTTGCTCACTTGTAGAGTTCTCCACTTCTAGTGTTATAAGTTCATGTCATCTTTAAGGGCTCAGATCTTTGTTGATTGCATGCTTGTGATGAACTGACTATTAATATCTGATCCATCTAGCTTATGCAGAAGAGTTCCGTAAAGAAACAATGCGCTTACCATGAAAGTAATCTTGGAGGCGTTCTTGTTAACAAACACATCGCAATTAAAATACTGCTTTTCCTAGGGTGGAAAAATGGCATATTGCAGTGGAAATCAAATTGTAAGTACAATCTTGGAATACGTGAGAGTGCTCCAGCAAATCACAAAAAAGGTTCCTTATTCGTTACAACGATTCAAAGATAAAGAAAACAGATAAAAATACAAACAGCAATTGAACTCTCATATTTAAAGGAAACTCTGTTTCTAACGTAACAGTTGTTAAAGAACTTTTATGGTTTTTGTAATAGCGATAGAGAGCCTGGATCATGAGATAAATGGGCGTGCATCAAAATGCTCATTGAATGAACAAGATCGGACAACTATTAGGGTCCAGGAAAGACATAAAACGCAAATACAAAGGAAAACTTACCCTGATTGCTCTGACATACAAAAATGTTCTTGAAGGGGACTTGTAGGCATGAACATCAAACTCAACAAAAGTATTATGATCCAAACCGTCTTTCTCTGTCCCCACCTGTATTAAAAGATACCAAGTGATGCGCTTACGTTTACAACTGTAACAAACTCAGTGTGCATAATAGTTGATATCTCTTCCAATACCGGATTATTACATTCGTTTGCTAAGTAGTCAAGCCAAAATAAAATTGAAGTATAAAACCTTGCATGCTTTTATTAAATACTCACCCGAATGTTCATTTTTCCGACATTTCCTGGTACGTCGATGACGAAATTAGCTCTTCCCTGATTGTCAGATGTGTCTTCAAAATTCACGTTATCTTTCTTACTCGCCGTCTTCCCTATGTTGATTTTTCTCCCAGAATGTGTAGTTCCGGTTACCGAAATGGACATTGGAATTCCACGAGCCGGCGTTTTATCCGGGTATTTCAGATCGACCTGTCAATGTCGACAGGAAATCGAGGTTATGTTTTTAAAATGAAACGAAATTTTTTGTGCTCGTTTAGATTTAGCTTATGTAGTGCCTTGGATGTATAGCAGATATCGCCTAAGCTTATTCTTAAATATCAACAAAGCATAGAACCGTAAGAGATGTTCAACGCGATATTCTATCAGGTGTTACAATATTACATGGGATGATGAAAACTGAATTTTTATTTGCTCAGACTACGGTTGCTCTGCTTTGGCGTGTTCCTTTAGCAAGCCGGATAAAAAAGTGAAAACTATAGTTTCATGTTTAAATAATCTTTGAAACATACTTTTTGGCTCAAAGAACATGTGTTTTAGTCCATGACGGAGTAACAGCATTGAGACTTATCAAGTTCAAGGTTTGGTACATCATAAAATTCAATTTTTGTAATATTTTGAAGAACTGTAAGAGCCTTTCCCTACCTTGACTAGGAAAGGAAGCGCAGGTTTGAAGAACTCAGTGGTCGCTTTGTGATCAATCCTGAAGGGAGACTTGACGAAGTAAATTCCATTGTCTATCGCACTTTCTTTCTTTCCAGAAGTTTTCTCGATGACCTCGGCCTCGATCTGGAGTCGCCGACCATCCGGGAACCACGGAAGACCAGGAGTGGTCTTAATGTCGTCAGTAGTGACAATGAAGTCAGCTTTACCATCCTGTAACTGTAATAATTTTTTTTCATCTGAGTAATCTTGGTTGAGATTTCTGGTGTGGCTTTGGATAATTTTTCTGGTTAGTGAACATGGTCAGTAACACTCAGGATTTCCATGGATTTCCATGGTCGACTGAAAGACTTAGACTAAGATAAGAAACTGAACCCCCCCCCCCCCCCCCATTCTCCTTTCCTTTTTCCCAAGGAAGTATATTTTAGCATATGTTTAGTTAATTTGATTAGTGGGATAATGGGAAAAGTTTATTCATAAGCTGAGGTTGTGGAAGCATTTTTTTATCCTTCAAACCCTGACATTAGTAGTCATATTTTCCAGACTTTTCTCTTTTTATTTCTGTGGTACTGACAAAAATAATTTGTTTTACAATCAGCTTCTAAAATTGACGGTCATTTCCTCTATTCTCGTGACCTTTACACTTGAATCAAGGGTGATACTAAGGGGGGAAAAATTAGAGGTCAGTCATTCGAAGGGCTGATAGGGTTAAGTCCTATTCAATCAGAATGGTACTGAGCCCTCTTGAAAGAAATGGGTACACTAACACATACATGTATAAATTAAAGCATAAACACATAAATAGGATAATAGATAGATGAGTAGATATATAAATAAAGAGAAAAACAACTGTCGAGGTTATAAATAAATGTCAAAGTTATTTTATGTAGCTGCGACGTTCCACTCCAGTTACCTGATCTGGTATTTCCTTCACCAAAACGTCTTTAAAACGTCCCCCTACCATGGAAAACTTGACAAGTACTCTTCCATCAACTGGCTTTCCGTATGTGTATCTGAAAAAGACAAGAATATGTGTTAAAATACCTTTGCACCACACAAAAGTGAAAGTAAGAGTAATTTTGGCAAAAGGAAGCTGAGGCAGTATTCCTGACACAATAGAACACGATGGCATTTTTTAGGAAGGTTACCTGGAAAAGTTAGGGCTTTTTATTCAATCAAGTTCCTACTACTTCCCAACTTACTGCAAAGATAATGCAATGAAGTGAGCGACAAGTCAGTCGAAAAGTGCTATCCTTACCTTCTGGCTGATTAAGTAGTAATCTCGGGGAATCCTTAACACCCCTGGACGCTTTTTAACTCAGCTTGAGTCACCGTGATAGTTTAACCTTCGGCAGTCAAATGGTTGTTTCTGATCCTTCGGTAAAGTTCAGTATTTGCAGATTTGCTTATATAATAGCACACCACTTATGTTTCTCTTGCTACTCTCCGATACTATCTATTATTAGGATTAAACTTGAGTGCAGAGACTTCAAACAAAGAGAAAAAAATTGAATAACATACTTGGCTCTAATGGAAACGCCAATGACTTTCACATTAGGAAGTACATATTTTGGTCCTGATATCTCGACAGAGAACTTTGGGAGAACTAAATTGAAACAAAGACGAAAGTACTCATAAGATTACTTCACAGGATGTCAGATTTCTTGTATTTTTGGGGTGTCCTATATAGCTGTGCAATGCAGTTCGAAGTAATGGGATAAAAAGTTCTCCCACGTGTTCATAATGTTTTTTGCACCATGCAGCTTTTTGCATTGCCCAAAAAGTGTTTCTCGGTACCTGAGTGTCGCTAAAATAGCATTGCAAGTGAAAGAGGTTTTTTCTGCGACACCCAGCTGGCGAACGAGAAGTGCAATAGAACGATTTTCAATTGACTGTCATAAGTCATCGATATTGCTTCGGTTTTCATTTTCTTCGCTACGTGATTAGTCCAGAAAACTCGCGCCATTTTCACAACCAATCAGATAAAAAAAACTTGAATAAATCATGCGTTCTTATTGGCTCTTGGTATTGATCTGATTGGTCGTTGTGATTACTTTGGTTTTGGCTCTAAGACATTCGATCGAAATACGCTCTAAACGATTGGGAATTATTAGATTTCCTCCCATATGTAAGTTCTCACTTACCGTATTCTTTTACTTCAAACTTTATTGAGGCATTTTGAGTGTTCTGTGAAACGAAATTGCTTATATCAGCACCATAGAGAACAAGCATCAACCTTCATACTTTTAAGGGAAACAGACAAAAAAGAAATTAACAATAAACTTTTAGTTGCATTCACCTCATGTCCATGAAGTGCTAATACAGTCCACTGACCAGTTAACGCAAACTCACTAAGACCAAAAATCTTGATAATAAAACCTGAAAGAGAAAAACCTTAGAGATAAAACATGACGAAACAAAATCAACATGTTTGATTACTTCCATGTTTCTGCTTCTGAAAGCTTTCCTTTATTTCTTAAGTGAGAGTTTTTTGATAGGAAAATTAAACAAAACTGATACAGCATCTTCGTTTTCAAGCATATGCAGTCGAAAGGTACCATAAATTTTCCAAAGACTTCCTACCAGTTTCTGTACTCAGATCCTTCCATCGTTGAACCACAACACCTTGAGGGTTCTAAAATGGAAATGGATTCTTTACATGAGTGATTTTTACGCATTCTTCAAATAACGACGATGTAAGTAAAACAAAATGACTCATCACTACCTCAACTCATCACTGACGACTGGTTATGAAGATAGGTAAACCTTTGGCAATAAATATATGAAAATCATATATGAGAACTGCGGATTAAGAAATGAATATGAAAGCAAGCTTCGCAGTAATTCTTAATCCGCAGTTCACAGGTATGATTTTCATCGATTCATCACTTCAATACTGAATTTATTACGAGCCTATATAATAACCAGCTCCCAGTTGGCTCGTTAGCTCAGGTGGCAGAGTACTGCACCAGTATCGCAAAGGTCATGAGTTAAATTCCCGTACGGGCCTGAATTTTTTCGACATTGTTTTCATTACTGCCTAAATATTGCTTTACAACTTTGGGACTGTTTTCTCTTTTCATAATTGAGGCGGGCGAAATCAGTTGATCGGTTCCTTTAAATTTTTAACTGCTGTATGTCTTTAAATACTCTCATTTGTCTTACCTTAACAATAACTGTCACCTATAGAGGACGATAAAAAGAAAGAAAGTGAATGGCATGTTCAAAACTCAGTGGTTTGTACAAACAGAAGTCTGTGATCGATGTATTTTATGATATGAAGTGACTTTCCGATCATCTTCATCCAAGTGAATAAATTAAACTACTCACCTTTTTCTCCTTTTTGGGTTTAAGATCGAATCCCAGGCATATGATCCGTATTTTAACTGAAAAAATAAACAATCCTTTAGTTAGAGTCATAACTTTCCAAGAGACTCTTCCATAGTTCAGGCGTTTGAAACTCTGGAACTTCCTTACCCGGTATTCAATCAGTCCAGCATACTGAAATGTTGCATGGCTTGGATACATACGCCGAACTTTTCATGAGCTGAGATTTTTTTTATTCTTTCTCCCTAAATCGAAATTGGAATTGGGTTCACCCCTTGCACGTGGAAAACAATACCTAGAAAGGCGTAATCAAGAAAGGGAGGGAGGGCATGGGAGTTTGTGGCACCTCTAGTTCCGAAACTAGCAATTTATAAAAAGAAAACATTCTGATATCTGACGAGTTCTTAAATCCCAAGAAGACTTTTGTTCGGAACTCCCTTGGCGGAAAATCTTGCGCACACATAAAGGAATGAAAGAAATTGAGACAAATAGATGCATCTTCCAGAGGTCTTATAAGGACTAGGGCCTAACTTTAAATGCAGTTCCGGGAGATTCATAGCTGTTTAGTACTTCAGGCTAAATATACGATAGGAAAATTCACCCAGTTGGCAACTGGGCGAATGAAAAAATGATATCAGTCTCACCTTTAGCATACTCCAAACTGCTACTTTGTTGTGGAGTGTAAATTGGCTTGTCGGTCTGTAGAAGAACAATGCCATCTAGAAAACTAACGAGCACCTTTGCTTCCTTGTTCGTGGTTACGTCGCTATCGTTAGATTTTGCAACAAGGGAGACATAGCGATGAGTGGCTAAATCTTTGTCATCAGTAACATCCACTGGAAAATCTTTTGGATCCAACTGGGTGAAATGAATATTAAACCACAAGTGAGAGAAAAGTTATTGCAACTCGAACGTTCTTGCTTCCGAGCAAATAAGAAAGACAACTAAATGATGATAACGAATTTTTTTCATTTGTCTAAAGCATGTGGAGAGCGTGAATTGAACAAATCAAACAGGTTTTCAATCGCATCTTCAGATTGCCTTACGGTTAAATCATAAAGAAATAATTATCTTTCAGTTATGTTGAACCCTGAACTTGAACTCCATAATCCTTCAAAATACGAGCAGACGTCATGGTCTCAATGATAGATACGCACATGAAAACCCCTCTGTAACAGTGGTTTAAGGAGTGTCACAATGTACGTCATTGCCAGATCAGTAAGAACAAATTTACATTACATCAAGTGTGTATCTTGTTACCTTGAGTTTCAAAACACCAGGTACCTCTGTGGAATAAAAAAAACGACTCAAATTGATTACCTAAAAGTGGAAATAAATTGAAGAAAAAATAACAGTAGCTCAGATTGCGCATGCTAGATCATACATTTTATTAGCTACAGATATAGTTTACCAACTTCTTAACTGTCATCCCTTGTTAATACTGATAATGCTCTCCTGTTTCAAAAACCTCAGTTCACATGAGAGTGTGTTTGAATGAGGGAAACAACCGTGAAAGTTTCTCAATTATATTTCCTGAACGTTTGCTACTTAAATGCAAATATTAACCTCTAATATATTATTCAATTCATACTACGAATATGGAATCGATCCTCGCAGTTATTAACACTACTGAACTAGTTGTTGAAATAAGGCCTGAAAAAAATTCAGGCCCGTACGAGATTTGAACCCATGACCCCTGCGATACCGGTGCAACTACTAGCTCAGTAGTGTTCATAACTGCGAGGATCGATTCTATATTCGTTTTTTCAACCGCAGTGAACACTTATGATTGTCATATTTTTATACTATTTACCACTAATGAAAACTCCACTTGCGACTGCCAAGTTTCTTTTTTTATCAGGAAAATCCTGAGCAATCATTGTCACACTGACAGGCCTATCGCTGCCGTAAATGATAACTGATACTGTCTCCTCCACACCGAGATGAAAGATATTTGGAGCCGTAATGAACAGTCGGGCGTTACTATGAGGTCAAGGAATAAGAGAAAAACAAAAAGATAAGTCAATCAGTCAAGCTTCAATGCCATTATACTCAGTATGGGAGAATGTCGTAAGAATCTGTACCATGAATATGGTGTTTCAGAGAATCACCTCTCCGCTTTGAGTCGACTATTGTCATGCACCGTTGGGTACAAAGTGAGCACCTCAGCCGAGCAAAGAAAGTTGGTTGGTCTGTTATTCAATAAGTCAGTCAGTCAGTCAGTTAGTCAGTCAGTCAGTAAGTCAGTCAATCAGTCAGTCAGTCAGTAAGTCAGTCAATCAGTCAATCAGTCAATCAGTCAGTCAGTCAGTCAGTCAGTAAGTCAGTCGATCAGTCATTCATTCATTCAGTTAGTCTGCTAGTCAGTCAATCAATCAAGCAATAAGTCAGTCAGTCAGTCAGTCAGTCAATTAATCAATCAATTGACCAATTAGTCATTCAGGTACTCAGCCAGTCAGCGATGCAAGCCAAGTTGTCAGTCAGTTAGATAGTCAACAAATCATTTCATCAGGCAATCAACAAGTTAGTTCAGTCAGTCAGTCATGCGGTCAGCTAATAAGTGAGTCAATAGTGCAGCCTGCTTTTTATTCAGTCGGTTGGTCAGTCTGTCAGTCAGTGAGTTAGTCAGTTAATACGTCAGTCAGTTAATACGTCAGTTAGCTAATTAGTCCGACGGTCAGTCGAAACATTGGTCAGTTCGTCAGTGAGTGAGTCAATTAGGCCGTCAGTCAATCAGTCCGCCAAAACTTAATCAGTCACAGTCATTTAATCGGTCAGTCAATATATCAATCACTCAAATGGTTAACCGCTACCTATTTGAGTGACTGATATATTGACCAGAGATTAATTCGTTTAACAAACTAATCAATCACGGGTCCATGGATCACTTCATCTACAGGAACTAGTAAAACTCTCAAGACATCAATCACATGTTGGACCTTTAACGTTACTCTAAAATTTCCATGGCATTTCTTTATAAGAAGTTACAGGTCGAAACCTGTTTTGAAAAAAAATTGCAATTGCTATACTTTAACCGCTAAAGTATTTTTTAATCAGTATATTTGTACACAAAAATAGCGATGCTAATCCTACCTACTTCCGATTTGCATCAGCTGATGATGCCTCAAAGATTCCTCATCCATTAATAATTTTATTTTGCGCGGAAGCTCAACCCCACCAGGGCGCAATTAATCAAGTTTCCTTTGTTAAAAGGGCACAGGAATTCAGAGTGCGAGTGCTAACGCGAAAGAGTAGAATTTTGAGTGACCTAGTGCTATGGTATTTTTCGAAACGAAAATTATATCAGTTCACTTTCCACTTGTTAAAGGAAGAAAGAGCCTTAACAGTAAAGAAGGTCGATTGCAAGACAAATCGCTTACTATCGGCGTGAGGAGAATTGATATCGGAGACCTAAGTTTATAAAGGACTTCCGCCATAGCTTCAGCACAGATTTTTCACCAGAACAATGGGACGTGCTGGGACCCAGTCGTCACAGCTGTACAGGAAGTCATGCACATGTAACGAACTAAGGTCTCAATTTCATATTTCAGTAACACAACGGCGTATCCAACGCGACTTGAGAGTTTTCAACCCATCCTATAGCTTGGAAATCAATTGACTTTTCAGATCTGGTTTCTCTTTCTTTACGATTCTAATTCAGTTGAATCGAAGATGCACAATTCTATCGTTATAAGGAAGATAAGTGAATCAATGATATCTATCAAGGAACTCTGAAAACGATGACAACATGAGCTCTTAAAGTCAGTAAGTCAGCAGCTTACCTGTTTGCCAAAGCAACTGTTCCTCCGAAAAAGATCACTGACAAAATTGTAATCATTTTGTGCGCTCAAAATCCCATTTAAACGAGATATGTTTCAATATTCAACGGAATTCACAAGAGAGAGAAATTAGACTCCTCAGCACGTACTCTGAAATGGAACTGCTGGAAGTCGGACAAATAAATTCAAGGTTACGAGCTTGACCGTAACGTGATATTCCTAAAAAGCGTTACCGACGGTGCTATTTATGGCCGATACCAAGATTCTATTTAGGCTAACGTTACATTTGAGGAAATCGTGAATACTTTGGTATTGGTATTGATTCTAGTTAGAATAGACCCTGACGATGTTTCACAAATATGTTTTGGTTTGAAATTATTAGCATCTCACTGTTCTTGGACAGTTTAAAAAAGAAAATTAATGTAAATTTAGTCTAAACGCTATATCAAAGTCATTAGACCCAAGATTGATAGAAAAAGCCAATGAGAGTAAACTTGAAAATGTGCACTGAAAGTTCTTTTATAAGTAGTGAAGATGTTTCCTGATTGAAACTTCTCGCGAAATTTGATTAAGGTTGTAAGGTTTAAACTTTTAAGAAGCACTTAAGATGTAATGTCCCGTCCATTATAACTGTGATAAAATACGTTCTACATCTAACAATGGAAAGTAATTAATGGTGGGTAAACTCAGTGCATTCCCTGGGATCCCTAAGATTCGGCAAAAAGCACGAAAAAAAATAAATTGCACCTGGAAGTCGAAAGGTTTAAGTAGCGTCACGGTATTACGTCATTTTTCATGCATGATTAGTTGTAACGGTATTTTTTTCTCAATTTGTAAACTTGTAATGGTTAAGATGCTGACGAAATTCCTATTTATTAGAAATCATGCGTTATTCAGAGAGCGAGTCTTTCATTCTCTATTGCACTACAATTAAAAAAATTTCCGTAGCTACCCTTGACAAAATGTGCTGATTTTATCTACTCGAAAAACAGGAAACGCTCGTAAGGATGCGACGATACAAACAAATTTAGCAGATGTAAACGATTGCCTTATTTTCCTTCGAGGAAAGGTAACTGCAATTCCACGAGCTCTTTTTAGTTTCAACCACTCACTGGTTTAATTTGGTTCACAAACTATATGCAACGATCAAAAACCACTGGGATTTACGCAGTCCTAGGTCATTAAATAATTAGCTAATACAAAGTAACTTTTAAAAAACGGCTTTCCGCTTGGTGACCGGTTTCTGGATTGTCTTGTGACAATCGGTCTACCCTCTTAGAGCAATAACCTGAGAAAAATATCTACGCGCTACGGGACACATTTACCAATATGGAATCAAAGCAAGATGTCAATAGTTTGTCTAAGCTGTTTATACAGCTTTGAATACATTTGTTTAAAACGCAACTGGGAAAATTAAATTTGTCACACGGAGTCGTAAAACGTAATTAACTCCATGATAAATGTAAAACTCTTGTGGAAATCTCCTTTCAGAAAAACCACTCTTTGTTGTCGATTTTGAGGTGAATTTCGGTAGTTTTTCTGCTAAAAAATTATCCAAAATTTTGCGCCATAGATATTTTATGTTGAAAATTTATAAATTTGAAAAACATGCTGGAAGCACATTATTCAGTCAGTATCAGCGATGGCCGCGCGAGTTAAACAAAGAAATAGACGTTTTGATTGCGACACTTAAAAATAAAATGTCACTTCTTCATCTCTTTTTACAGTAGCTTTTTCCCTCCTACGTTAATCGGAATGTAATTTATGCCACAGACTGATTTCGGACATAATTTACAACGTTTAGCAATGACCAATCGGCCGATGGAACGAACCACATTAAAAACAAATTGACAAGATGACATGGTTAAAAAAAAACTGAAGAGTATTTAAAGTAGCTTGTGATAAAGAAGTGATTGCAATCTCGCTTCGTTCTGATTCAAGCTGTGTCTTACATGGTACATCTGCCGAGAAAGATATGTTTTAACATGAGAGCTTCGACAATGAATTCGACTCGCAGAGCAAAGGACATATCCGAAATAACACAAACAACGAAATATGATGAGATTTCTTTCTTAAAAACAGATACGACAGCTGGGAATGAAGCCGGAAAACGTGGCAATTTTACACTTTGCTATAGGGTCTTCTAGTGACAGATAATTGGTCGATCACATCACTACTGATCAAAACTCTATCAATATTTAGTTTTTACTTGTAAATAAATCATACACACGGCAGATTACTCGTCCATCCCACTGAGTTTGTCAGAATGAATTAACAAAAAATTAATGAATGTGTTTCCTGATTATTGATGATTGCCGACAGCCGAGGAAAATCTTCATATCAATCGCTTTGTATAGAATTAATTTATACAGAATAAACAAAGTTGGTTTGAAGAAAGAGGAAGGACACAGCAAAACCTTGAGTTGCAATAGATTTCATCTTGAAACACGGTAAGTGAATACAGCACGAACACTGGTACAGAAGATTATCATCACGGCTAAAATGAAAGAATGAAAGAGCATGTAGTTCTCTTTTTATACCCTAGCTAGAGGGAGAGTACTGAGGTTTGTCTTCGTATTTTGTCTGTGAATATCTGGCATATAAAGTATGAATATAATGTATGGAAATGTTTCCTTCCAAAAGTAGAATCGATATCATTTCCCCTCAAACTATTGTTTATAAAGGGAATCTCTCAACTCTGAAGATATAGGAATATTAGCTGGTAGCACTTTTATGTCCAAATTTTGTAGAGGGCAACCAAAGTTTATCGCGTCGTAAATGAATACTGTTTGACAAGACACAGTTCAGACGTGTGACTTTAAATAATACACATCGATTTCAGTAAATTCATTACGTTCATGTGAGGTGTTACAGCGTCTGAATCGCTTCTAAACGGCAGTTAAAATTCGGATCGGATCAGCCTATCTTAACATGAAGATTACACGCGGAATCGTCAGTAACGCTTGTAAGCTTGCGTTATGTTCTCATGCCATCCTTAAGATACATTAAAAATTGTTTAGCTGGATTTATGAAAGGTGTGTGAATCAGTTTAGTCAAACTAAATTGATAACCGTCGGCCTAAATTTTAATTTGATTGAACATAACAATAATAATCTGAAGAAGGAGATATATCGTTGTTGGTTCATAATCTTTTGTTGAGGAAATCTGAATGAAATTCGCCGCTTTGAATCTTTACAGAAGGTCAAAGTTGTGTTTTTGATGTAGTACTGAAGATAACCCTGAATTACTCTAAATAAATTTGACTTCGACCAAATATTTATCTGTGAGGAAATCCTCAAAAGAAATTCAAATACGAGCTATAGTTATACAGCCAATGAAGCTGGAAAGCATGAAAACTGAGGTCAAAATGCCTTTGCCGGTTTTATAGTTTAAATGGTCGTCTGATAACAATTCGATTAAAAACATCAAAAAACAAAAAGACACACGAGCCTAAAGTAATTGCGTCTTTAACATTTTCAGCGCAGTTTGACGTCTTTTGCGATTATTATTTCTGAAAAGACACACGATAAAAAGTAATCATAAACCTACATTTTTCAGGCTGAGTGAACGCGTAAATTTAAATTTGAATGGATACAGACTAAAATTGCCTCGTGTATGGGTGAAAAGTCTCTTTTTGAGAATTTCCTACCTACTATTCCCGTGCGCGCTGAGCCAGATAACTGAAACCCTTAAAAAAATAGAAAGAAAATTCTTATCAAAAATAAACTAACTAGATGTACAACATAGCATAAACTTCATTTATAATCTTTCAGATTTTCATCTATCACCAATGAGGGACGTTGGTCTTGTTGCAGCTTTCTCAGTCATGGTTCTGATGGACCTTGTTGGCAACACAATGGTTATCCTCGTAATACTCTTAAACAAGTCCATGAAAACACCAATGAATCGCCTGTTGCTAAACTTGGCCGTTGCAGATGTGACAGTGGCCATTTTCACGGCATTACAGTTCGTTCTTGGACCCTTTTATCAACACCCAACTGGAAGCACAGGGGCTTTATTGTGTAAGTTCATCACAGGGGGGCCTATGATATGGACAGCAGCACTTGTATCAATATGCAACTTAGTTGCCATCTCGTATGAAAGGTGAGAAAAAGTTTCATCCGAAGCCTCCCCCAAATATTCAGCATGCTCCAACTACCTATCGGCTTCCCACCAACTCAACCCACCCGACATCTCTACCTACCAACCAGTTACTAACTTACTTGCCAAACTACTGACCCACTTATCTACCTACCCACCAATCTTTCGGCCATCCAACCTACGATGAGTGACAAAAGTTATGACACGCTCTACTACACCTTGAACTCTTTCTATAACTCCAGTTTATCTCCCCCACTCCTCTCCTTCATTTCAGTGTTGCCTGAGGTTAACAAAATGGTCTCTAATTTCTTGCAACTTGTTTGGAGGGAAAGCGGGACTTTCAAGTAACTTAAAAGAGATTAATCACAATATCTCTGTTTATCATGTTGAATGGGGGGTTTCTCCACCAATCAAGGGAATTAAGGCACGTCAACTACTTTTGCCACCCATCTTAGACACTCACCGTACCTACCTAACTATCTACCTATTGCCCTACCTAATGCCTACACACGCAGCCATCCTCTCAATTGGATACCTTCCTCCTTCCTACTTACATGTTATTTGCTAATTTGCCGGCCTACTTAACTAATATGTGACACCACCCAACAGTTCCGGTCCCGGTTGTTCGAAGGTCGGATAACGCTATCCACCGGACAAATCCGGTAGATAGCGCAGTACGTTTTGCTATCACTTATCCGCTGGATAGCAATTTATCCGTTGGATAGGGTTATCCACCCTTAATACAACTGTGCCTTGGTATCTAGGGTCACCCTTCCACTTTTTTTGTGGCCGAAATGACATTACTAGTTCATCAGTCCCTCACGGAAAGTTCACCTGTTCCGCAATGTATCGGATCAACTCATCTTTATTGTCTCGTTCTTCACAATTTCTCTAAGATATCAAGCGGTTGTGCTGCCCCTTTCAGGCCGTGGAGAAATTACAAACTGGAAACTTAAATTCATCATCCCAGGCTGCTGGTTGGCGGGCTTCCTTTGGAATATTCCTCTTCTTGTGACCGTGACCTATCAAGAGGAATCAGGAGCCTGTGGAGAGTATTGGCCTGGCCCCGTATCGCCGATAGCTTACAGTTTAGGGTGGGACGTAGTTGCTGGAACACTGCCCATCACTGCAATGAGTTATTGGTACTCAAAAGTGGTTTGCCACCTTTGGTTTAATAAAACTCCTGGGGTTAAATCTGCGGCTACTGTAAGTGCTTATGAAAACTTGCATTCTAGAAAGTTTTAGCAAGTCGTCTTCCAAAGACAAACAAATGAAGGCTGATAGATTATCCCACCCTGTAATAAGAGCGTGGCGGAGGAGCTCTAGGGGGCACTTGTGAATCTCCGTCGGAAAGAGAAACAAAATAAAAAATGTTGCCTGAGTACCAGGCCTTTCTCGATCTTATTTTTATGCAGCTCGAGGGTATGGGGCCAAGACGTCCAAAAAAAAATGTAACAAGCGGGGAAGAGGTGTAAATACAGAAAATGTTTAAATAGCACAGCCACTACTAGTGTTTTTATCTCTCTCTTTTGCAGAAGATGGTTATTTTGCAAAGAAAAAGGGCAACCTTAGTAGTCATCTCTGTTAGCATCATCTACGCCATATGTTGGGTACCAGTCCTAGTGATGTACACTGTGACCCACGCCCTTCCAAACCAGGAATTGTACAGTCGTTTACATAGAGTCACCATTTTATTAGCCATGTTCAATTCTTGCATCAATCCAGTTGTGTACAGCTTCACTAGTACTCGTTTTCGAAAACACTTTTTAAGACTTTTAAGGTGCACGAGAACAGCTAAGGGCCAGCTAGCCTTCTCTCACAAAAAGCAACAAGAGCAACCTATAGTGTACCTCTGAGAATTTACAAAGAAGAAATCCAAAGAGAGGTTGATCCTGCTTCTGTTTTGTTATTCTAATGAACTCATGGCTAGAAGGCTGAAATTTCAAGTGGCTGATAGCTGTCATTTTACGTAAGCAGAATCGCAAACTCTTTACCATATCTAGAAAGTCAGGGTACTACATTAAACCTTTGACTCTCAAGATTTGAAACGTAATTCTCCTTACCATCTGCCATATAATTTATGTTATGTTAGTTTTGAGAATTTGGAATTGGATCAGCCAATAATCCTCTTATTGATATTTTTCTTTATTCTCATTTCTTGTCTGCTTGATATTGTACTGATAATGTAAGGACAAATTCTGTCTAGGTCACTAGTGGGACTTAAAGGGTAAAGACTTATCTTAATTCAATCTGAATGGAGGATATCTTAAAAAAAGGCCGATGTACCATTTAGCAATAACAACAGTATGAGGGGCGCTTTGACCTTGTGGCTCCTACATGTACATCAGTATCTTGTTAAAGACCCAGATCCCAGTCCCCACTATGCTTATTGTCTTATGTTTGCCCAGGAAAAGCAATGGTTTCTCTTAGAATCTATTTCCAATGAACCAAAAGTTCATAAAGAAGACAACTACAAGACAACAATACAACATGTAATTCACATAAACCAATGACACTAATTTATAATAATTACTCTATTTTACAACATTGTTGAGTGATTAGAAATGTTTTTATTCGTAATGTTACACTGTGAATCAGAGAGCTAAACAAACCAGAGGTTTATTTGAAAAATCAGCTCCCCATACATTTCAAGTTGCAGGTGGTAGCAACTTAGTAAAGAAAAAAAACAAAGAACCAAAACACAGACAAAATAAATATATAAATAAACAAAATTTGAATTTATACAACAAAGGAAAAGTTGGTTTAACTTTTCTAATTGTAGGGGAAGGCAGCTAAATTTCTTCTTGTTGTGACACTACATAATGTTTGACTTGCTATAGAAATGAAATTACACTTAAGTCTGTTAAAGATGGTGGAAGATCATTCTAAATATCAATTACCATGTAAGAAATTGATTGTTTACCCACATTAGCTCACACTTTAGGCTTGTAAAAATTATTTTTAGCTGCATATCTTGTGTTGTAGCCATGTATGTTATTAGCATATTGAACATGGTGTCAAATACAGTAGAAGTTTAACCCCTTAACTCTCATGAGTGCCCAAGACAGAATTTCTCCTTACAATATCAATACAATATCAAGCATATAAGTGACGAGAATGAAGAAAAATATCAGTAAGGGCATTATAAGTTGATCCAATCCCAAATTCTCCAAACTAACATTGCAAGAACTGTTTGGCAAACAGTAAGGAGATTTACTAATGAGATCTTGGGGTTCAAGGGTTGAGAAAGACAGATTTACCACTTAGCTCTTTCCTACCAAATAGTTATGCCAGAGACCAATATTACTCAACACAAAAAAATTCATATCAATGTAAGTCTTGCAAAGGAACTTTCAGTTATCACTTACCATGAAATGCTAAGAATTTGTTGATATACCATATGACAAAAATGAGTTATTCACATCGAAAAAGTGATTAACTATTTGCTATTTCATTTGTTAATAAAATTAATGTCAGAGACAATAGTTGTCTTCAGCATCCATTTATGTGAACCACACTCTGTTAAAATAATCTTTTCATATAGTGAATAGTAGCTTTATTTGTGTTCAAGTTATGGAAAAGTAATTTTACATCTTGTATCTATAATGTTCAGTATGTATATGTTCTAGTTCAATTTTATCAAATTTTATTTTCTTTTGTGTTTTTGGCTATTGTAATATATGATAATGAGTTTGAAACAAAGGAAAATAAAATTTGAACCAAGGATAAAATTGAACCACAACATACACATTAAACTCTTTTTGCAAATTTGGGCACTTGTGATACAATTGTAATGAGAGGGTCCTTGAAAAGTGGAACCTCAACTGTGCTTGGCTAACATTGGGAAATAGAGGTGGTTTGAATGCTTGCAAGGCAACATTGCCTAGAGCCACTTACAAACAAAATTCACTGCATGACATCCCTAGAGACAATGAAAGACTAGGTGATAGTCTTACATGATTAACTATAAATAGAAGCCAAACAAACATTTTCAAATTGGTTGCAGTCATCAAAAGGTGGGGGAGAGAGCAGCAAAAATGGAATGAAAATGAAAATATATAAATGGATATTCCTTGGCATTATGGTAGATATTAAATGGAAACTTGAAAGTTGGTAATCTGTTATAAATACAACTGATGATATAATGAGTTTCCTTCTTTGGCTGACTCTGCTGGTAAGTGAAACATAGAGAAACCTGACTTTTGATTGGGTACCTGAGCAGACAAGATGGACAGTTGGCAATTCCAGTGTCACTTTGAATTGCCCACTCCCAAACTGCATCAAAACTCTTGTAATTAGCTGACATACTTTGTGACTTCTGGCAACTTGTTAATTAAAAAATAAAACAGAAGATGTTACAACTGCTCCTCTCAACCCCCACAAAAACTTAACAAAACCAATCACCTTAACCTGCACCAGGTTAGTGATGAATTCAAAATGACATTTGTGTTATCAAAAATTAATCCCATAATTCATTTTTGTCTCATCCTGTAGGTTGTTAATGCCGTTATTACATGCTGTTGAAACTAGTAGCACATTGCATTGACTATGAAGCTTTTTGAATTTTTAAGACCTTCTCTTGCAAGTTATTATCTTGTTATTGGTAAGTTGTTTAACCCTTTAACTCCCATAAGTGACCAGGACAGAATTTCTCCTTACAATATCAATACAATATCAACCAGATAGGTGATGAGAATAAAGAAAAATGTCAATTTGGGGATAATTAGTTGATCCAATACTAAATTCTTTGTACTAACATTATAAGAATTGTATGGTTGACTGTAAGGAGAATTACAAATTTGATCTGGGTGTTAAAGGGTTAATGGTGAAGCATAGGGGCTGCTAAACCTAGTGCTTGTCTTATCTATATAAAAATCCACAGAGGGTATGTGTAGCTGCAATGTGCAAGATACATCACAAATCATTATTATTAATAGACAAAGTGGAATAACTCTTTCTCAGAGTGATCATTAATTAATATCTACTAGACATCATTGGCAAAATTAAAGAACACTTAGTTGATAAAGATACCACAACTCTGGTGTTAAAACTGTTTTAAATAAAATACCTATGGAATTTTTGCTCTCTTTTCCTCTGGCTCACCATCTTCATTCCCATTAGTTTCAGTTACACTGTTCTTGTTGACAGCATCTTTACTTTCCTCATCTTCATTGCCAAAGGTACCGTTTAAATTCCTTTCATTCTCATCAGTTTGGAAATTTAACAACTTCCCTGAAATTATAGACTTTTCTGTGCCTTTTCTTGCCTCAGAATGAAACAAAACAGCTCTACAGTTTTTTGTCACTGCAGATTTTGATTGTTCTTCCTTTAATTTAAAGAGCATTCCTAGATTGACGATATCATAAGGTCCACGAAAATCAAGCACGTCCTCTGCTCCACTTGTTATGATGATGTTTTTTCCCTTGGTGAAAATTGCGAGGTCCATAGCGATAGACAACACTGTTGTTCTTTCCGACGGACTCCGCAACGCAGTCGAATAAATAATCTCAAAATGTACTCCACGCTCAGCGGCTGCATGAATTGCTGGGAACCTTAAGTGAAAGGGTAGCCTCCTCGTCATATCAAAGGAAATAATGTCAATTTCTAGCGTCTTGCAAGCTTGTTGATAAAGTTTATCAGTTGTTGGCTGAACGGCTAAAATATCAAAAGACTGCACAACTTCGCTTGAAATTATTGCAACTTGGCTTTGATCCTCTAGTGGTACAGTTATCCGCGAATAAAACTTCAACTTGGGGTTTCTTTTTCTCATGTCTTGAATGGAAGGAAGAGCATCCCAATCTATTGGTGTCACAGCAACGTGGTCTTTTACCTTTCTTTTTCCCTTTTTCTTCCCTTTATCTACCTCACTCTGGAATATATAGGTTTTGGAGATTGCAATAGTCTCGTAACCGAGCTTAACAGCTCTAGCGACGAGTTTTTCAGTTGCACGTGGATCATCGAGGAAGGGAACGTTCAGATCAGCAAACGCCGCCATATTGAAAAATATACCCGCTGACCAGCTGATTCTTTGAACTTACGGACTCAATCTCGACCAGAAGAACTGAATAGACCGTCAAAAATTGGACTGGACTATCCAACGTCGAACGGAATAGTTCAGGACAAGTTCGACTACGGGCAAGACATTTGAATTCCAGTTTCCAGCATAATATCATAAATATTTATAACTCCTGAAGCTTCTCTGTACTCTCAATTAGCAACAAAGTTGGAACAATTTTCATGGCACGGTACGGTGCTTTTCTTCATAGAAAAGTGTGAGACCGCTAATAGGTCGAATCTTGTTTTTGCTCAGGGCGTCATTTCACGAAACTCTTCTCATAATTTTGTTGGTGAACTAAATATTTCACTGGAAGGAAATCTTGAAAGCGTTGTTTTCGTCTTGGATTCTCTACTTCACGCATATCCTACATTCTACCTCAACTCGCAATTGTATTACCGATTCCACCCTTCAAAACTCCCTATCAACTTCATGATCATTTCACGATCGAAAATGCTATTGGGAATTTTTGTCGAGTCTATCATAATAACTATCTTACTCTAAGAGATGTGTGGTAAGAAGAAATAAGGCATATAATCTACATTCAGGTATGATACAAGGGTCGACCAGATATCCGGTACGACCCCCTCGTACTTACAAACATTTAGCCTTTCGATCCCCCTGACTAACAGGAATCATTGCATACACTCACTTCCTCCCTGCTGAGCAGGGCTTCTGTACTAAATATCTAATTATTTGTTGCTCATAATTAGCGTTTGCACTTTTTCTGCGATCCGGTTTTCGCTCAAGTTACCAAAAGGCAACTTAAATTATTTGGCAGCTCGGTCCATTCAGTGACCTGTCTTTATTTATCGCCAAGGTGTCAGAGGATTTCGGAGGGGATTACAGAGTATTCAGAGGAGGGGGGGGGCATAAGAGGATCAGTTGTCACCAGTAGAGTGGAAGGGGAGGCAGGCAATAGTCATTTGACTGCCAATGAGGGGGTATCATGAGAATAATACAGAGCCTTAGGGGGGATCAGTGATCAGTTAACTTTCTTTGTGACACAACAAAAATCCTCTGACCCCCCCCCCCCCCCTCACTCCCTTTGGACAGATTTCTCCCATTCCCTCTTGTTGTAGTTCTTGTTTAAGAACATGAGGCGTAGATTGTAAGACACGCACACGTTTTATTCCGAAGCAAAAAGAACTCTAAAACTAAATCACATCACACGTGCACGTGAATAATGATCAAAGCCTATATTTGATATGCGGCCGCCTAGGTACTAATATGATGACCGCTGGCCGGACACGGAGGCTAGCCAATATAATGACACCTCCAGCTAACTATGGTAAGCTTCGCAGTCTTCCATCAGGGTCGTGAATTAATGCTACACCCAGATATAGCTTCATTAAACGGAAACCACATATCAGCCACTTTTAAGACACCATTAAGCTATATACAAGAGGATATATACCCTTGCTAAATGCCAGCAATAACGAACTATTGAAATCAGAAATTATAAGGATTCTCCTGTTTTATTTGGACATCTGGTCTGCATGAAACATTTTCGTGTGAGATTTAATTGAACAGATTAAAGTTGTCACGAAAACGGGACACTCTGTCACATCAGCTTATTCAGGCGTTCCAGATGTTATTGCATCTGGCAGTTCTTGAACTGGAGTTGTAATATAAGGAGCATGTATGGGGAAGGATTTCATTAAACAGGAGGGAATTGGGAAAAAGTAGTAAATAGTAGTACCCAGAGTAACATTCCTCACAACAAAGATGATTGTGAAGAGTCCGTGGATACTGTGGGGAAACGTTTTACTGCTTCTTCTGCTATGTTCGGGTTTGTAGACACAGTGAAATAATGTTGTTTTGTAACCTAAGACTAATATTCAAACCTTACTGTACAGGAATCAGCTCCAGAAAGACTAAAAATCAGAGTGCATAGAATTAATCTAGACGTACACATACTCAGAAAGCGGCAGTGTTACCGGCAAACCGCGGTCTAATTTATGTTTTACAAATCTTTGTTCTTCTCTGTTTCTTTGAAACAAATATGGTTAAAATCGGGAACCATTCAGCACCATATTCATTGAGACGATTCATCAGTCTCTTTAGCCTATCTTACCACTTTTTAGGCAAACGCAGGCAACTTTTTTATACCGTCGATGTCATCTGATTCTGCTAAATTATATCTTTGCCAAACGGTTTACAACAATACGACCGTGAATAACTGTTAAGTTAATTTCTATGTGCTTAGCCATAGTTCGAGGGAGCTTGAAGGAGCTCGGAGCAGCTCGAAGGAGTTGTATCTTGCTTTATATGCGAACGAATGAGTTTACTTCTTCTTTATTTTAAGTATTCGTCAGGAATTCATTCCTTTTAGTCTGTAAGTTCGAATATAAACTCACCCTCTTATTGTTTGGGAACTATACTCACAAAGGCAATATATGAATGAATTGGCATTGTTACATGACTTAGATGGAGTCTTTCAGGCTTTATTCCCACTTCTGCGCATGCTTGAGCAAAGTTCAGTACTGCAATAATCACTCTCATGCATCTTCACGACTTAGAGTGAAACTGTTTTCTGCCTCGGAGAGTTAGAACGCATCAAATGAAAAAAATACTATTGCCTTGAATGACTGTATGTTTACTTATGCACAGGTGTATTGTCAAGAGTGTTGGAGAAAAGAGCTTCAGGTAAGAAAAGCCTTCGGTGATATAAATACTGCAAATGTTCTGTACTTTGCCAAAAAGGCCGAACAGTCGAACAGTCGATCTGGCTCTGGTGTAATGTGTCATCGGGGCCAAAATTAGACCTCAGAAGCATCAGAGGAGAAGTGAAAAAAAAACGAAATTGGGGACCCGTTAAAAGGAAATTCGTCACGGTTTGTCTATCTTGAAGACTTCGACCTTAATTTTTTCATGTTTAGTAATTTAAATTGTCGTTTCCCTCTTTAGTGTTTCTCTTCTTTGAGGTGCATGATTATTTACTGAAGATTTATTGCTGGGATAATAAAAGTTCTTCAAAATTACGTGACGTATCTCTTTACATGTGTGGACATATGATTAAAACCGCATTATTTGCCGTCATCGAAGATAAAGGCGGCCTCATTGTTAATCTCAAACACAATCATTGACTTTCAAAGAATTTCTTTACATCGCCTTCCGGTGGCCAAGTCCTCTTCGTCAAAGTCGGGAAAATGTATCTTATTTAGCTATTCCTTACATTCCGCCGTTAAAAAAAAACATCACTAAACTCACCTGGATGTCTTATTTGACACCTTGGTCTAACTTCTGGCGGAAGAATTCTCTTATTCACTCTGCCTTATTTCTTTTCCAGATTTTTGTCAAAGCCATGCAGCTGGGGTGCACGCTGATCCTAATAACTGCTTTGGTTTCATAATGTGTGACATGGCTGGTACCACACATGAAATGTCATGTCCTGCGGGACTTAAGTTCAATCCTGATATACTTGTCTGTGATTGGCCGAACAATGTCGAGTGCGAGGATGCTGGAAGTGGAGAGCCTGCAGGCTAGAGAAACCGAGTAGGATCCGGTCTCCCTCATCATTGGCCAATGAAGACGTAATATTTCAATACTTAGATTACGTGTAATAGAAACATTATATCCCCAAATAAAACATTGTGACAATATGATTTCTATAAGTGCAAAAATTTTCTTCCGGTTTGCTGAGAGTTAGACAAGCCTTGACCATGATATGATAATGCGGATGACTTTTTTATGAAGACCAGCGAGTATCAGAGGCTAATTGATCCTAGGTTCTAATTAATTCCCAACGTATAATTGATCGACTTGTACCTGTCCCGGCGAGCAAGCCCACAGAAAATTCTCCAATCATCAGGAAAATATTGTTATGATGCTCTTTTTTAAAAAAGCTTGAACCTTCAGTCTAGATGGAAATGTGCGATTTCCTGGACTTGAATTAATTCATCGTTGATGGAGAAGATGAAACCGTACTTCATATGACTCTTTTTGAATTGGTAACTCCCGCAAAGCAAAAACACCTTTGCTCGCTCGTATACAGCCGCTCTCCATCCTCCAAAAAGAAAATGAAACGGGCTCACCAAAAGTTAACAAGCTCAGGGATAAGAACTTAGCCTCGAGGATCTGTCCACATCATTGATATAAATCGTTCATTTGCCTCAATAATTTTACCTTTTTATGAAGTAAAAGCTCTTCTAAACGGATGCTGAAGTATCCGTCAGATGTAAGTGACAGATCATCACTACCCACGGGAGTTTTCCCGCTGAGTTAATAATAAAAAAATTAACATTTGATGTGCGTGGCAACACAACAATCACTGAAATATGAAACAGTAAGATGGCGCTGAAGAGTTAATTGATTTCATTACGATTCATGGTCTTCAAAGGTTTATTGCCATTTACCCGACTGGGAATTCGAAAAACAGATATCATTAATTTATGAAAATACTTAATGTTGCTTTAGAAAAATCTGAGCCAATATGGCGCAACACGTTAGCCTCACCATAACTGACTTTCCTCTCTTCTAAGTCCAAATTGGTTAAACACAATTACTGCAAAATCACTGAAAAATCTCTGAAACTTCGAAATAGCATAGCAATTCTTTTAATCCATAGGCTGTTGCTAGGACAATACGTTGCTCATTTTCCTAATTCAAATATATCTAATTGCCTAAATGAGTTCTTCAAGCAGGTGGAATAATTTGATTCATCTTTCAAAACCTAATGTCAAAGTCATGCATTAAGAATCAATATATTGAACAACAGAATTACTGAACGTCTGTCGCAAACGTTTACAACATATTGAACCCTCGCTTAAAGCTACAGAACGACTGTTCAGCTCTACGTTATAGCTGTGTTCGCCACATATCACCCGCTTGGTAAGTAACCATGAGATGCATAACTCTACCAATTATGAAATCTCTTTGTTATTATTGATTTTTAAAAGCAAAGTCGGATAGCTTGTTTTGTCTTGGAACTACCTCACTTCCCCTTTCCTTTATTATGAAAAACTCTGACGCATTTCAAGTAAGTTGCAATACGAAGAAAATATGTTTTTGAAATTGTATTTTACGACCTTTCTTCGTATACTAGATTTTAAGAGATAACACCTCTACCCTAAGTTTTTATGTCACACAGATTGTAGATATTACAAACGGGTAGTATGTTGGTGCAACTTCATATCTCTCCGCAAATTACGCATTTTCTTAATTCTTTAATAACACATCGTTTCTGTATTAAAAAACCAAGAAACAAAGAGCGAGTTTCCACGCTGTCAGTCACACTATGATTTGAATTGATTTGAGAAGAGACATTTCAAAACGAGGAAAGTTTTTACAATTGCTCATTCAAACACGTTCCACCATCAATTCATCTGAATCTTCACTTTAAGGTTGTTCCTATGTCGAATTTTTTTAATCAGTTTATATGTTCCCACTCATTTACAAATTTATCAATGAAATGTTTGTGTGACACCCTCATCATTCATACTAGGGAAAAAATGCATTTATTTCAACCTAGACAACTCGCCACAAATTTTCTAAGGAATAAAAACAATTCGAGTGTCACATTTGCCCTTAACCAAACAAACCGAACAGGTGTGTCGGCAATCGAGCGATAAAGCGACATAAAAAATCCCCTTACAAGACCTCAATTTTTTAAAACACGAAATGGCGGCTCTTTTATCCTGTCCTTCTGCGTGCAGTCCATTTTTTTCCTTTCAATAATTTCGAGTAATAAAGAATTCAGTTCTTTCTCTCAATACCACGTTTCCAAACAATGAAGGTCTTAGTTTAAAATCATTGTAAAGGGGAAGCCGAAAAAAAGATGAAAGTTAAGGTTCACATTGCTACAAATCCCATCATTGTAATGAAGAAGGTTAACTTCTTTCAAGAGATAATAACCTGAGTTTATGATTTCCTTCATATTTTCAGTTAAAATAAGTTACTTCATATGCGGTGTAAATTTGTCATTCATAATGTAACATACTAACCTAACCAAATTTATATTGACTCATGCTTCTTTACCCGGATTCATATTAAAACATATACTTATTGCAAAAATGAAAGGCGACACATGACGACTACTTTTCTTACGAACGTCGTGTTACTATGATAACAATTTCCGGAATTTCTTTTTCGTTCCGGTCAACGAATTCTCAGTTAAGTGCCTTTAAACTGATGTTATAACTTCATACCTATTTGATGTCAATTTTAAAGTATGGGTAAGGCACAGATAGGTGAAATTTAGCTAAAGAACGTCCAACGCAAAGGGGAAGGCACTGGAGACTCCTTGTCCTTTACGTTCTTCTTTAATCCCTGTTCTCTGCCATAGGTCTGTTTAATATAGATTCAACTCTTTTCTTTAATCACTATGTGGTAGACTCTGAATCTCATCACTTCTATCTAACTCTAACTCTGATTCTAACGAAGCACTAACTTGCAAACCAACTGACCGTATCGGAATCCTGACCTACTTTCACGAGAATTGTACGAATGAAAAACAGCTTACCTAACGTTTCTGATCAAACGAACAATCTTTGACAACGAAAGCCCGAAAAAGGAACTCTAGCACACTTTTAGACCCCAAGAAAACATACATACAAAGCCCTAATTTCAGACGAAACGTAAATGTAGGTTAGCATTTCAAATTTATCACTGAGGTGAAAGTTTATTTGCCATAGGCTTAGAGTTAGGCAATGAATGCTTGTGTCCATTGCAGCAAGATATCTTAGTTGATTGTGCAATAAAATGAATGCAACTTTACTTGTATGACTTTATGCGTGGAAAAGCCGGCGAAATTCATCTCAGCAAACTCCATTGCTATCTATTACAATCTAATCCATCCCAGATCCACTCTCATTCACCATATGAAATTCTAGCTAGCCCTTTTCTGACCCTCTACAATCCAACCTAATCTACTAGTTTTAATTTCAAAGTACTACAATCAAATTCGTCAAAACAATTTATTCCAAATCAGTCTAATCCACCAGAAAGGGGTAAGTTTCTAAGAAAATGTGGTGCTGCGTCATTGGGATAGTGAAACAGGGTAATTTCAAGTGAAATAGAGTTCATTTGCTTGGATCATAGTGGATTAGGTAATTTAGTATTATCAACTGAGTTGATGACGCAAATTGGCCACCGGAAAGAGTTTCAAACTTAGCCCTTTGTCATACGCTCTGACGAAGGGCTAACGCTCGAAACGTCAGCTTTGGAACTCTTGAGTTTATGAATAATGTTATCGGCGAATTTGAAATGTAGCAAAAGTGGCTGTTACTTCAATTTCCCTCTTGCACGAAAGCGTAGAAAACGAAGGATTGGTTTTTAACCTAAGTTCCTGAGGTTTTACAACATGTCTTACATGATCTCTGCAAAATCCCCGATTTTTACGTACAATTTGACTGGTAATCGATTTCAGAATACACTGAAATAAAGGATTGTGCAAAACAACAAGGGGATCATGGAACGAACCGAGTAGGATGATATCTATTTTCTCTTAAGAGTAGATAAATTAGAACCCCGCTAATTTGAACAAAATACGATTTCCCCCTGAGTTCGACCCCATTTTCCAGTCATTTACTATCAGCTAACTCGAACACGACTAACTCAAACTCCCTGTTAACTCGCGCTAGTTTTACTTTCCTTTGGCTAAATTTACTTTAATAACTCCAACTTTAGGGAAAATCGTCTATAGATAAACATCAAAGTGTCACAACATAGCTCCACTCTTTAGTCGGGTTGAATAAGAACGTAATAACATTCATGTAAAACCTAATGGCGGACATATAATAACGTATTTAGCCAAATTTCCCAGACTAGACGTTCTTATCAAAAAGTCACTATAAAAAAATTGCCAGATGAAAGAATATGAGTGTTGATCGTACAAGAACAATGTAGGGAAAATTTGGTATGAAGAAGATGAATTACTCCAAAAGCCATCTTCATTTTCTATTCAGCTAAACGGCAGCATGAACTTACACTGATAATTTAATATCTGAGTCAAAACGGAATTTTTTTATTGTTTATCTGACCTCGTAACCTAAATATTGTCCAATTCTCGACCTAACAGAAAATTTAGAAACAACGTAAAATCGCCGCCTTTTCTCAAATTCAGTTATCATTGTTTGCTTTACTGACTGAATGTTTTTCAAAACGCTTTTGTCTCTTAAAATCATTTCAATTTTGAGAATATTCACAACCCATTTGGACATTCTAAACCTACTTCAGAACCTAGCAGAAGGTTCGCACTCATTTCTTGACTTATCTGGTGGTAACAGGTACCTGTTGATCTTAGAACCCGGTGAGTGACCTTTTAAAATTATTGACGAAAATGTATGGAAATCCGGTTCGCCTATATCTTCAAAATTTCTCACAACGATAGAAGCAACCCCTTATCCCCTTTAACGTGGTTTAAACTGCAGTGTTGGGATTTAGTTTTTATTTGAATCAATCAACTTAAACTGATTCCCTTTCACGATACTTTTGGAAAACCTTTTTGAAAGAAAGAGGAATTTTCTCTAATAATGAAATAAAAGGAAAGAAAAGCTATGCATTCATCGCGCAAATGGGTGCACTTACAAGAAGACTCAAAAGAACTTGTCTAAAAATAATTCTTTTACATTCCTTTTCCTTGATACGACAATTCCTCAGGGTATTCCTTTGTACTACTATCGAAAAGCATGAAAATCAAAGTAACAAAAAGAGTAAGCCTCTGCCAATAGTTCAAAGGTTTATTGTTATTTGGCCGCCTAAGAATTCGAAGAATAGATATCATTAATTCATGAAAATACATTAGATTGCTTCAGAAAGATTTGGGCCATTATGGTGTAAGACATTAGCCTAACCCTACCTGACTTTCCTCGTTCCTAAGTCCAAATTAAATAAACACAATTGCTGCGTTTCTGAAACTTCAAAATAGCATAACTATTTTAATCCCTTGCCTGTTGTCAGAGCAATACGTTGTTCATTTCCTACTTCAAATAGGTCATTGCCTAAATGAGCTCTTCAAGCAGGTGGAGTAATTTGATACATCTTTCAAAAACCAGTGTCAACGTCATGCATTAAGAACAACAAAATTACCGAACGTCCATCGCAAACTTTTAAAATATATTGAACCCTCGCTTACAGCTACAGCACGACTCTTCAGCCTTCCGTTATTGCTGTGATCGCCACATATCAACTCTTGGTGAGTAACCATGGAATGCATAACTCTGCCAATTATGAAATCTATTTATTATTATTGATCTCTAAAGCAAAGTCAGATAGCTTGTTTTGTTCTGGAACTAACTCACTTCCCCTTTCCCTTTTAATGAAAAACACCGCCACATTTCAAGTAAGTTGCAATAAGAAAAAAAAAACGTTTTTTAAATCGTATTTTACAAACTTTTTCTTCGTGTGCTAGATAAATCCTCTACCCTCAGTTTTTATGTCACACTGATCGAGGTAATTACAAACGGTACTATGTTGGTGGAACTTAAAATCTCTCGGCAAATAGGGCACTTCCTTGGTTAAATCTATGATAGCACCTCGTCTCACACCTGTATTAAAAACAAGGTACAAAGTGAGAGTTTCTACGAAATCAGTCATACTACGATTTGAATTAACTTAAGACTTGAAAGGCATTTCAAAACGAGGAGAGTTTTACTATTGCTCACTCAAATATGTTATTTCGGTAAGGTACAACAAAATGAGCTTCCGAATCTTCACTGGTTGTCCCCACGTTGACTTTGTTTAATCAGTTTATATGTTTCCGCTCATTTACAAATTTATCAATAAAATGATTCAATGACACCCTGAACATTCCTACAAGGGAAAACAAGAGTTATTTCAACTTAGACAATTCGTCACAAATTTTCTAAGGAATAAAAATGATTCTAGTGTCACATTTGTCCTTAACCAAACAGACCGGACAAGTGTGTTGGCAAACGATCGACAAAGCGACCACAAAAACCCCTTAAGAAGACCTCTATTATTAAATACACGAGAAAGCGGCTCTATTATCTTGTCCTTCCACTTGTAGTTCCATTTTTTCCAATCAATAATTTCAAGTAACAAAGAATTCAGTTCTTTCTCTCAATGCCACGTGTCCAAGCAATAAAAACCTTAGTTCCAAATCATTGAGAAGGGGAAGGAAAAAATGACGAAAGTTAACGTTTATTTTGCTACAAATCCCATCATTGCCATGTAGAAGGTTAACTTCTTTCAAGAGATGAAAAGACCTGAGTTTATGATCTCCTGCATATTTTCAGTCAAGATCAGTTATTTAATAAGCGATGTAAATGTGTCATTAACTACGTAACATGCTAACCTGAGTAATTTTATATTGACCCATATTTGCTTAGCCGGGCTCATACTAAAACACATGCTTGTTGCAAAAATGAAAGGCGACACATGAAGACTATCTTTCTCACCAACGTCGTGTTACTATGATGATAATTTCAACGAATTTCCATTTAAATGCCTTTAAACTGATGTTATAACTTCATACCTGTTTGATGTCAATTTCAAAGTATTGTTAAGGCGCAGATAGGTGGAATCTATCGAGAGAGCGTTCCACGCTAAGGGGAAGGCACCAGGGACTTTGTCCCTTTGGTTCGTCTTTGATCTCTGTTCTCTGCCACAGGTCTGTTTAAAATAGATTCAATCTCTTTTCTTTAATTATTATGTGGCAGACTCTGAATCTCATCACTTCTATCTAACTCTAACTCTAACTTGTAAACCAACTGACGGTATCAGAATCCTGACCTACTTTCACGAGAATTTTACGAATAACAACTACGACTGCGAAAGCCAAGAAAGAAAAAAAACTTTAGTAGTGTGGGTCTTGGGCGAGAACAGAAGACGAACTGGGCCCTTCCACTACTGAATGATAGCCAAGTTAGTCAACATAAGGTAATAGCTAAAACCCAATTCAATATAACTTCATACTTCGAATTCCAAACTTATCAAGACATAAATGAATCACTGAATCATACTGCCCTATAATTCACTGACTCCACGACAGTAATGAAGTAAAAGACTGTCTAAGCACTTACTGAACAGTTCTTAATTCATGTCAGTTCATTTAGATCCTGCATAAGACGACCGGACCAAGGGAAATGAAGACAACAACCGTTTGGTGTTTAGTAATTGCTATCTCAGTGTTAGCCGTTACCGAGTCCTCAAAAAGAAATTCCACTGGTAGATACAAACAATCTATATGTCTCTTAATTGATTACATGCGTGAGTTTATGGCATCTGTTCGTTGTGCCAAGTCTGTCGTGGGAGTTGTATCAGCATTCGTTTCTCGCGTCCTCCATCTAATTTAGTCATTCGTGTAGTTTTGTTTCTGCGAAGAAAAAGACACGTCGGAACTCGTTTTTTGGTCGCATAAATTGACTTTTTGTAGCCTGATTGTTGAAAGATTCCTCTTTAAAGAAGTGTGTTCTGGTCGTGGTTACGCGCTCCCCTTGAAGTGTGTCACAGTCGTGGAAGTTGATTATGTATTGCGTTTTAATGGAAAAAATAATTGTCGAAGTAGTTGTCGTAATTTATACCCTTTGCCTGGTTGTTGCAAAATTCATCTAGTATGACCACGTGGTCCTGAAAAGGAAGTTTGCAATCTTCTTTGACTTGTATTATTTCACCAAGAAAATTAAACCTGCACCAACTAACTGAAGACAAACTACCAGCACTCTGAGATGAGTTTTTTCACAGCATTACCGCAACAGGCCGATGAAAACGAGCCACCTTACCCAGCGATTCGAAACCAATCAAACGCAGCTAACGAAAGCTACGGTAAAAACCCGCAGATAAGAACCTAGGTTTTTTAAGTTAACCTCCGTACGTTCTTATATGAATGGAATTAGACTATACTTAGGTTCTAAATCAGGTTCTCAACATTTATTTTAAAAAGGAAAATGTAGTGCATTAGGACAGCGGTAGTTCGTAAATATATCCGGGAACTTAAAGTGTGTGTGTGGCCTCACTGCACTACAGGAAACCTCTATTCGTGGGTGTATGTCAACCTCATAGTGCCCTCCTTTCCATGGTTAGTTAGTCGAATATGTTGCACAGTTATGGATGTATTGACAGTACAGTATTCTGGTCTTATTAAACTGCCAGTGTTTAGGCTAGTTTTTTTTTGCCCTCTTTTTATCGCGTACGATGTACTGCAATATATCTGAAAAAACTCTGTATTGATATTTTAGCCTAGAATGGTTCTTATGTGAAGGGTGAAGGATGCCGGCTTAGCCTGGAAATGTTAGCCAAACACGATGGATTAAATTAATTCTAGTTAAGTTGTTAGATTAAACCGATGAAACTACCTGATCCTTGTTTCGCAATATTGTAACCGATTGTATGATTTTCCTTCAGAGGAATCGCCAAATGAAAGGAAAAAATTTCTCTGGGACGGACCTACCGCTTCCGCTTTTTTCGTTGAAGGCAAGCGTCCAGTTGGCCTTCCTGACATTAATCGAGGAAAAGATATCCAACAAGGAACACCCCCTTCTTTCGTTTCTCTCTTCGATCCATCCACAAACACTCCTTTTTACTCAGCCTACAGAGTTTTACCTGAGCAGGCAAAGTACATTGGCAATAATACGAGGCCAAATGCAAAGTGGAGGAATCCTCCCGGTACGTAAATGGCTATTTGACAATTATTTATTACAAGACCGATTATTTGGAGGACAATCAATCATAAAGTAAATCCAAAGGCTTGGAGTATACCCTGCGTTACTTCAAAACACGCAAAGTCACTAATGAAGTGGAGAAAGCCACCATATTGCTTCTTCTTAAACTTTTTTCCGCAAAACAACGCCTGTTTTGCAAAGAATCTCTATGTTTTCAAGAGAAATAAAAGTGCAATTAGAAGGCTTCATACTCCCGTAATTTCAGAAAAGAGATAAAAAAGCGACATGATTCCCTGGAATGGTCAAAAGATCACTTTCAGTCTATAACTAGTAATTTAATCATCGTGGTAAACGACAGAATATCACCACTATCGTCATCGTATTCATGAGAATATAATTTGATAATTTAAAGTCAGAAGTAATCAAGTTATCTGTATTCATCGAAGAATGTGGCTTATGATTATAGGTGTTTCTGGTCTCAACGATGCTTATAAACAAGCCAACCGAGAAGCTCAAAAAAAGTATGGGGATCAACTTACCAGAGGCCATATGAATCCCTCAGGTATCAACTCCTTTGACAAAACTTACATGAAGAATACTTTCACTCTTGCGAATACTGTACCTCAGTTTAAGGCATCAAACAGCGGACCTTGGAATGATTTTGAGAATAAGATAAAAGAATATGCCAAAACTACCTGTGGGAGCAAAACTCGCCAAGGAACCCTTTACCTACTGACAGGCAGATCTGAAAATGGCCTCAAAGACGTCCCGAAGCCGTCCATTACCAACACATTTACTGTAAAAACTAAAACATTAAGCCTTGATACTCCTCAGGCTGTTTGGACGGCGGGATGCTGTGTGTGGAAGGTGACCGGAAAACCAACTGAAGAAGCCGAGTCCTTTGCAGTGATGAGCAACAATCACTATGACACAAACCAGCTACACCAGACAGAAATGAGCGTAAACGACCTAGAGAAGCGCTTGAAGGCAGCAGCATCGAAAGCGAAAGTGGATTTGTTTCCAGGAAATACAAATTGTGCTCGAAACTACCATCCCCTACCATGATAAATCGTCGAGAAATAAATACTGGGAACAGGCTTTAAGCATTCTAAAGAAACTGTTCTAGAAACTATCATAAAAACAAAACAAAAAAATCCTTCCTTTGATCATAGACCACAGTAAAACATGCATGTAACACCCTAATTTAAGACGAAAAATAAATGGAGGTTAGCATTTCAAACTGATCAAGTAAAAGCTTACTTGCCATGGGCCTCGAGTTAGGCAATGAATAATTGTATTTATTGCAGCAAGATATCTTTGTTGATTGTGCAATAAAATAACCTTTAATTGCACGACTTTGTGCGTGGAAAAGTCGTCGAAATTTATCTCAGTCCGCTCCATTGCACTCTAATACAATTTAATCCGACCCAAATCCACTCTAGTTAACCATAAGAAATTCTAGCTACGCCTTTTCCGACCCACCACAATCCAACCCAATCTACTAGTTTTAATTTCAAAGTACAACAGTCAAATTCGTCAAAACAATTTATTCCAGATCAGTCTAATCCACCATAAAGGGGTATGTTTCTAAGAAACTATGGTGTTGCGCCGATGGGAGAGTATAACAGGGTAATTTCAAGTGAAATAGAGTTCACTTGCTTGGATTATAGTTGATTAGGTAATTTAGTATTATCAACTGCGTTGATAACGTAAATTGGCCTCCGTAACGAGTTTCAAACTTAGCCCTTCGTCATTCTCTCTGACGAAAGGCTAACAGTCAAAACGTCAGCTTTGAAACTCTTTACGGCGGCCAATTTATGTTATCAACTGAGTTGATAATACAAAAAATTACCTAATCCACCATAATCCGAGCAAATGAACGGTAGTGGTAGTAATGGAAGAAGCAATCAATGGAAGAGTGGATTATGGTTTTATTTTAGTTACTCGCGTTTTTTACCCATGCACAGAGACAACAAAATTTAAAGAAAAAAAAAAGAATCGTTTCAAATTTGTCAAGCTAAATCTGAGTTTGCACGCGCGGGTTTAGCAACAAGACAATCCTTCCATTCAGGGCATTTACAGTGATTTTAGTTAGCTAGAAATAAGCATAGAAAAAGTTCCAAATATCGGAACTGTGTATTTTCTGAAGAGTTAAAGGACTTGTTTCATTATGTACGAATACAAAACTACTAAAAGCTGGATTATCTTCTTCGCTTTCAGGTCTGCAACGACGTTCCATCCAAAATCTATTTGCTTCAAATTAATCCCATGAGTTAGCGAAATTCTTTCAAACCACCATAGCAAAAGAAAATAGACAGCTATGAAGAATTGCAAAGTCCTCCAAGATGGCGGCCAATACAGCTGAAACTTGAGCTCAATTGTGATCCCATAGAGACAAATTGCCATACAGGTAGAAACTTCTATTTAAAAGAATGGTAAAAACGCAATTTAATCAGTGGAAATTGTCTCTTGCTAAGCGAAACAGTTTTATTTAACAGAGTGAAAATTGAGCGGCTAGACGGGCCAAGAGAACAATAAAATAATCTGATCACTTTCATCATTCATCGATTCTTGATTTATTTAAATGCCCATTGGTGGGCCCATCCCCGATCTTCTAATTTCTTTAAATGTGTGAAACGCAAGCATTTAACAGCTATGTGAAACAGTCCTTTTCACAAATGAAGAATAAAACCATACACAGCTAAGTTAAATCTGTGAGCAGTTTTTCCAGCGACATCTGCACTACAAAATAATCATAATCTGGCTGAGGACCGGCGATCGATTTTGATTTGCAATCACAACATTGTGCCAAAAAAAAAAGCGCATTGAGGATGGGAAAGAGTAAAGTGCCGTTTATCTCCTCATTTTACTTCTAGGAATGAGTAGACTCCGACTTTATTTAAAAAAAAATTTGAAATGGAGAAGGGTCACTCAATTAACATTTCTTTATTGGTAAATACAAAGGAAAGCCTGGCAGACACCAGCCAAATTTTTCTTTGTTCTAATATGAATAGTTTTGCCTCATGATTCAGCCAAACGGCAGTATTTCTAAAGAATGTTTTTTTTCTCGGCGACACCAACGCAAAATGAGAGATATCGCTAAAGATGATGATGGGATCTTTCTTTCCAGTTAAGAATTACTCTTATCGACCGAGCATACAATTGGTAAAACTGACTGCAATAAGCTTCCCAAGGTAAGTTTTTTTTTAAAAATCAAATCAAATCAAAATGGAATATCGATTGATTATGGTGACACATGTTTCCAATACCTACCATCCCAGGTAAGCACCCTTCACCTTTCACTTAAGAACCATTCCAGGCTAAAAATTTCATTACAGGGTCTTTTTCAAATTTATTACAGTCCATCATATGCGATACAAAATGGGCAAAAAAAACTGGCCTAAACACTGGCAGTGTTATAAGACCACAATACTGTTCTGTCAACACATCCATAGCTGCGCAACATATCCGACTAACCAACCATGTAAAGCAGGGCAATATGAGGTTGGCATACAGCCACGAACAGAGGATTGATGTCATCGTTGTCAATCGTTTGCCAACGTACTTGTCCGGTGATCGGTTAAATTAATTCTAGCTAAGTTGTTCAATTAAACCGATGAAACTACCTTATCCTTGCTTTGCAATGTTGTAACCGATTATGTGTGATTTTCCTTCAGAGGAATCTCCAAAAGGGAGGCTTGGTTCGGCTGTAGAGATACAGTGAAATAATGTTGACTAACATTAAAACCTTACTGTACGGGAATCAGCTCCAGAAAGGCTGAAAATCAGCGTGCATCTGGAATTAATCCAAACGTACACATACGCAGAAGGCGGTGGTGTGACAAACCGCGGCTAAATATATGTTTTACAAATTTTTCTTCTTCTCTGTTTCTTTGGAACAAGAATGTTTAAATTCGGGAACCATCCAGCACCATATTCATTGGGACGGTTCATCAGTCTCTTTAGCCTATCTTACCACTTTTTAGGCAAAGGCAGGTAACTTTTTTATACCGTCGATGTCATCTGATTCTGCTAGATGATACCTTTACTAAAGGTTTTACAAACGATACGACCGTGAATAACTGTTACATGCTTGGGCAAAGGTTATTACTACAATTATCACTCTCATGCATCTTCACGACTCAGAGTGAAACTGTTTTTCCGCCTCGGAGAGTTAGAACACATAAAATGAAAAAAATACTATTGTCTTAAATGACTACATGTTTACTTATGCACAGGTGTATTGTCAAGAGCGTTGGAGAAAAGAGCTTCAGGTAAGAAAAGCCTTTGGTGATACAAATACTGTAAATGTTCGGAGTTCTTTTCCAAAAAGGCCGAACAGTCGAATTAGCTCTGGCGCAATGTGTCATCGGGGCCAAAGTTAGACCTCAGAAGCATCAGAGGAAGTGTGGAAAAAAAAAATTGGGACCCGTTAAAAGGAACCTCGTCATGGTTTGTCTATCTTGAAGAATTCAACCTTAATTTTTTCATGTTTACCAATTTATATCATCGTATCCCTCTTTAGGGTTTCTCTTCTTTGAGGTGAACGATTATTTACTGAAGGTTTATTGCCAATTTGTTGGGACAATAAAAGTTCTTCAAAATTACGTGACGTAGCTCTTTATATGTGTGGACATATGATTAAACCGCATTGTTTACTGTCATCGAAGATGAAAGTGGCTTCATTGTTATTCTCAAATACAAACATTGACTTTCAAAGAATTTCTTTACATCGCCTTCCGGTCGCAAAGTCCTCTTTATCAAAGCCGGGAAAATGTATCTTATTTAGCTATTCCTTACATTCTGCCGTAAAAAAAAAACATCACTAAACTCACCTGGATGTCTTATTTTACACCTTGGTCTAACTTCTGGCGGAAGAATTCTCTTATTCCCTCTGCCTTATTTCTTTTCCAGATTTTTATCAAAGCCATGCAGCTGGGGTGCACGCTGATCCTAATAACTGCTTTGGTTACATAATGTGTGACATGGCTGGTAACACACATGAAATGTCATGTCCTGCGGGACTTAAGTTCAATCCTGCTATACTCGTCTGTGATTGGCCGAACAATGTCGAGTGCGAGGATGCTGGAAGTGAAGAGCTGGCAGGATAAAGAAACCGAGTAGGATCCGGTCCCCCCACCCCTGGCCAATGAAGACGCAATATTTGAATACTTAGATTGCGTGTAATAGAAAAATTATATCCTCCAATAAAACATTGTGACAATATGATTTCTATAAAGTGCAAAAATTTTTCTTTGATTCATCTTTTAAAAGCTAATGTCAAAGTTACGCATTAAGAATCAATATAATCAACAACAGAATTATTGAACGTCTGTCGCAAACGTTATATAAAATGTATTAAATATATTGAACCCTCGCTTAAAGCTATAAGTCCAACTCTCCGTTATTGCTGTGTTCACCACATATCACCACTTGGTAAGTAACCATGAAATGCATAACTCTACCAATTATGAAATCTATTTATTATTACTGATTTTTAAAAGCAAAGTCGGATAGCTTGTTTTGTTTTGGAACTACCTCACTTCCCCTTTCCTTTATTAAGAAAAACTCTACCGCATTTCAAGTAAGTTGCAATACGGTGAAAATATGTTTTTGACATTGTATTTTACTACCTTTTCTTCTATACTAAATTTTAAGAAATAATACCTCTACCCTAAGTTTTTGTGTCACAAAGATTGTAGTTATTCAAACGGGTAGAAACATTTGGCTTCTGAATCTCCCCTTAAAGGTTGTTATGTCGACTTTGTTTAATCATGCAGTTTATATGTTTCCACTCGTTTACAAATTTATTAATAAAATGTTTCAGTGACACCCTCACCATTCATACTGGGAAAAACATGCATTTATTTCAACTAAGACAATTCGCCACAAATTTTCTAAGAAAAAAATATAATTCTAGTGTCACATTTGTCCCTAACCAAACAGACGGGACAGGTGTGTTGGCAATCGAGCGATAAAGCGACATTAAAAACCCCCTAACAACACCTTAATGATTTAAAACACGAAATAGCGGCTCTGTTTTCCTGTCTTTCTAGGTGCAGTTCCATTTTTTTCCTTTCAATAATTTCGCGTAATAAAGAATTCAGTTCTTTCTGTCAATAACACGTGATCTTAGTTTAAAATGATTGAAAAGGGGAAGCCGAAAAAAGGATGAGAGTTAAGGCTCATTTTGCTACAAATCCCATCCTTGCCATGTAGAAGGTTAATTTCTTTCAAGAGATAATAGCCTGAGTTTATTAACTCCTGCATATTTTCAGTAAAAATCAGTTACTTAATCTGCGGCGTAAATTTGTCGTTCATAATGTAACATACTATCCTGACCAAATTTATATTGACTCATGTTTGTTTACCCGGGTTCATATTAAAACATATGCTTATTGCAAAAATGAAAGGCGACACATGACAACTATCTTTCTTACCAACGTCGTGTTACCCTACGATAACAATTTCTGGAATTCCTTTCCGTTCCGGTCAACGACTTCCCATTTAAATGCCTTTAAACTGATGTTATAGCTTGATACCTGTTTGATGCCAATTTCAAAGGATTTTTAAGGCGCAGGTAGGTGGAATCTAGCAAGAGAACGTTCCACGCTAAGGGTAAGGCACCGGGGACTTTGTCCCTTAAGTTCTTCTTTGATCCCTGCTCTCTGCCACAGGTCTGCTTAATATACGGATTCAATCTCTTTTCTTTAATCACCATGTGGCAGACTCTGAATCTCATCACTTCTACCAAACTCTGACTCTGATTCTTACGAAGTACTAACCTGTAAACCAACTGACCGTATCAGAATCCAGATCAGTGCCTTTAAACTGATGTTATAACTTGATACCTGTTTGATGTCAATTTTAAAGTATTGGTAAAGCGCAGATAGGTGTGATTTAGCTAAAGAACTTCCAACGCTATGGGGAAGGCACCGGAGACTCTGTCCTTTACGGTCTTCTTTAATCCCTGTTCTCTGCCACAGGTCTGTTTAATATAGATTCAATCTCTTTTCTTTAATCACTATGTGGCAGACATCTGAATCTCATCACTTCTACCAAACTCCAACTCTGATTCTTACGAAGTACTAACTTGCGAACCAACTGACTGTATCGGGATCCTGACCTACTTTCACGAGAAATGGATGAAATCGTCAATCGATAAACTTTAAAGTGTCACAGTATGGCTCCAATCTTTAGTCGGGTTGAATACGAGCGTAATATCATTAAAGAAAACCTAATAGCGTATATATAATTTATATATATACGCTATTTAGCCAAATTTCCCAGACTAGACGTTCTTATCAAAAAGTCATCATAAAAAAAAATTGCCAAATGAAAGAAAATGACGGTTGATTGTGCAAGATACAAAGTAGGGAAAGTTTAGTATGAAGAAGGTGAATTACTCCAAAAGCCATCTTCATCTTCAATTCAACTAAACGGCAGCATGAACTTACACTGATAATTTAATATCTGAGTCAAAATGAAATTTTGTTATTCATTATCTGACCTCGTAACCTAAAAATTGTCCAACTCTCGGCCTAAAAAAATTTAGAAACTACGTAAAATCATCGCCTTTTTTCAAATACAGCTGTCGTTGTTTGCTTTACTGACTGAATGTTTCTTAAAAATCATTTCAATTTTGAGAATATTCACAGCCCATTTGGATATTCTAAACCTACTTCGGAACTTAGCACGAGGTCCACCCTCATTTCTTGACTTATCTGGTGGTAACAGGTACCTGTTGATCCTAGAACCTGGTGAATGACCTTTTAAAATTATTGACGAAAATGTATGAAATCCGGTTCGCTTATATCTTCAAAATTTCTCACAACGATAGAAGCTTTCCCTTATCTCCTTTAACGTGGTTTAAACTGCAGTGTTGGGATTTAGTTTTTTCTTGGATCAATCAATTCAAACTGATTTGCTTTTCACGATACTTTTGGAAAACCTCTTTGAAAGAAAAAGGAATTTTCTCTAACAGTGAAATAAGAGAAAAGAAAAGCCGTGCTTCATCGCGTAAATGAGTGCACTTACAAGAAGAAACAAAAGAACCCTTGTCTAAAAATGTATTTCTTTACATTCCTTTTCCTTAATACGGCCATTCCTCAGAGTATTCCTTTTTACTGATATCGAAAAGCATGAAAATCAAAATAATATAAATAGTTAGTCTCTTCCAATAGTTCACCTGTTTATCTTTATTTGCTCGCCTAGGAATTCGAAGAATTAATAACATTGATTCATAAAAATACATTGGATTGCTTCAGAAAATTTGGGCCATTATAGTGTAACACGTTAGCCTAACCCTACCTGACTTTCCTCGTTCCTAGGTCCAAATTAAATAAACGTAATAGCTGCGTTTCTGAAACTTCGAAATAGCATAACAACTATTTTAATCCATAGCCTTTTGTCAGAATAATACGTTGCTCAGTTTCTAATTCAAATTAGTGATTGCCTAAATGATTTCTTCAAGCAGGTGGAATAATTTGATACATCTTTCAAAAGCCAGTGTCAACGTCATGCATTGAGAACAACAGAATTACCGAACGTCCATCGCAAACTTTTACAATATATTGAACCCTTGCTTAGAGCTACAGCACGACTGTTTATCTCTCCGTTATTGCTGTGATCGCCACCTATCACCTCTTGGTAAGTAACCATGAGATGCTTAGCTCTGCCAATTGTGAAATCTATTTTTTATTATTATTGATATTTAAAGCAAAGTCGGACAGCTTGTTTTATTCTGGAACTACCTCACTTCCCTTTTCCCTTTTAATGAAATCTCTGCCACATTTAAAGTAAGTTACAGTGCGAAGCAAGTACATTTTTAAGTCGTATTTTACAAACTTTTCTCCGTGCGCTAGATGTTAAGAAATAACTCCTCCACCCTCAGTTTTTATGTCACACTGATCGAGGTAATTGCAAACGGTGCTACGTGGGTGGAACTTAAAATCTCTCGGCATATTGCGCACTTTCTTGATTAAATCTATGATAGCACCTCGTTTCACGCCTGTATTAAAAACAAAGTACAGAGTGAGAGTTTCTACGATATCAGTCATACTACGATTTGAATTAACTTGAGACTTGAAAGACATTTCAAAACGAGGAGAGTTTTATAATTGCTCACTCAAATATGATATTTCGGTAAGGTGCAACAAAATGAGCTTCCGAATCTCCACTTTAAGGTTGTTCCTATGTTGACTTTGTTTATTCAGTTTATATGTTTCCACTCATTTACAAATTTATCAATAAAATGATTCAATGACACCCTCAACATTCCTACCAAGGAAAACAAGAGTTATCTCAACTCAGACAATTCGCCACAAATTTTCTAAGGAATAAAAATAATTCTAGTGTCACATTTGTCCCTAACCAAACAGAACGGACAAGTGTGTCGGCAAACGATCGACAAAGCGACCACAAAAACCCCCTTAGAAGACCTCCATTATTAAAAACACGAAAAAGAGGCTCTATTATCTTGTCCTTCCACGTGCAGTTCCATTTTTTCCTTTCAATAATTTCGAGTAATTAAGTTCTCAATTCTTTCTCTAAATGACACATGTTCAAGCACTAAAAAAGCCTTTGTTTATAATCATTGGAAAGAGGAAGGAAAAAATGATGAAAGTTAACGCTTATTTTGCTACAAATTCCATCATTGCCATGTAGAAGTTTTATTTCTTTCAAAAGATGATAACCTGAGTTTATGATCTCCTACATATTTTCAGTCAAAATCAGTAATTTAATATGCGGTGTAAATTTGTCATTCACTGGGTAACATGCTAACCTGACCAATTTTATATTGACCCATATTTGCTTAGCCGGGTTCATACTGAAACACATGCTTGTTGCACAAATGAAAGGCGACACAAGAAGACTATCTTTCTTACCAACGTCTTGTTACTATGATAAAAATTTCTGGAATTCCTTTCCGTTCCGGTCAACGACTTCCCATTTAAGTGCTTGTAAACTGATGTTACAAATTGATACCTGTTTGATATCAATTTCAAAGGATTGTTAAAGCGCAGATAGGTGGAATCTAGCGAGAGAACGTTCAACGCTAAGGGGAAGGCAGCGGGAACTGTGTCCCTTAAGTTCTTCTTTAATCCTTGTTCATTGCCACGGCTCTGCTTAATATAGATTCGATCTCTTTTTCTTTAATCACTACGTGGCAGACTCTGAATCTCGTCAATTCTACCAAACCCTAACTCTGATTCTTACGAAGTACTAACTTGCGAACCAACCGACCGTATCGGGATCCTGACCTCCTTTCACGAGAATTTTACGAATGAACAACTTACCTGACGTTTCTGATCAAAAAAACAATCTTTGATTGCGAAAGCCAAAAACAAAACAAAAAAAACAACTTCAGTAGTGTTGGTCTCGGGCAAGAACAGAAGACCAAGCAGGCCCTTCCACTACTGAATGATGGCCAAGTTAGTCAACATAAGGTAATAGCTAAAACCCAATTCAATATAGCTTCAGACTTCGAATTACAAACTTACCGTGACACAATGAATCACTGAATCATACTGCCCTATAGTTCACTGACTCCAAGGCAGTAATGAAGTAAACGACCGTTTAAGCACTTAACTGAACAGTTCTTTATTCATGTCAGTTCATTTAGATCCTGCATAAGACGACCGGACCAAGAAAAATGAAGACAACAACCGTTTGGTGTTTAGTAATTGCTTTCTCAGTGTTAGCCGTTACCGAGTCCTCGAAAAGAAACTCCACTGGTAGATACAAACAATCTATATGTCTCTTAAATGATTACATGCGTGAGTTTATGGCCTATGTTCGTTGTGCCAGGTCTGTCGTGGCAGTTGTAGCAGCATTCGTTTCTCGCGTCTTCTATCTAATTTAGTCGTTCGTGTGGCTGTTTCTGCGAAGAAAAAAAAACGTCTGCACTTGTTTTTTGGTCGCATAAATTGACTTTTAGTGGCCTGATTGTTGAAAGATTCCTCTTTAAAGAAGTGTGTTCTGGTCATGGTTACGCACTTCCCCTTAAAGTGCGTCATGGTCGTGGGAGTTGATTATGCGTTTCGTTTTAATGGAAAAAATAATCGTCGAAGTTGTTGTCGTAATTTATACCCTTTGTCTGGCCGTTCCAAGATTCATCTCGTATGACCACGTGGTCTTTAAAAGGAAGTTTGCAATCGTTTTTGTCTTCTATCATTTCACCAAGGAAATGAAACCTACACCAACTAGCTCAAGACAAACTACCAGCGCACTGAGATGAGTTTTTCACAGAAAAAGAAATTACCTCACCCAGCGATTCGCAACCAATCGAACGCAGCTAACGAAAACTACAGTAAAGACCCGCATACAAGAACCTATGTTTTTAAGTTAACCTCCGTATAAGTGGAATTAGACTATACTTAGGTTCTAAATCAGGTTCCTAATATAAGTTTAAAAAGGAGAAATGTAGTGTATTAGGACAGCGGTAGTTCGTAAATATATACGGGAACTTAAAGTGTGTGCGAGATCGGGAAAGTGAGGAGGGATTTATTTCGTGTGCTCGGAGTAAAGCGTATGTTTTTAAGCCTTTGTGGCTTCAATGCATTACAGGAAACCTCTATTCGTGGGTGTATGCCGACCTCAAAGTGTCCTCCTTTACATGGTTAGTTAGTCGGATATGTTACACAGTTATGGATGTATTGACAGTACAGTATTGTGCTCTTATGACTGTCAGTGTTTAGGCTAGTTTTTTTTTTTTTTGCCCTTCTTGAATCGCATATGATGTACTGTAATATATTTGAAAAAATCTCTGTATTGAAATTTTAGCCTAGAATGGTTCTTATGTGAAGGGTGAAGGGTGAACTGGGAAATTTTAGCCAAACATGATCGGTTAAACTAATTCTAGTTGAGTTGTTTAATTAAACCGATGAAGCTGCCTAATCCTTGTTTAGCAATATTGTAAACGATTGTGTGATTTTCCTTCAGAGGAATCGCCAAATGAAGGAAAAAGATTTCTCTGGGGCGGACCTCCCCCTTTTTTCGTTGGAGGCAAGCGTCCAGTTGGCCTTCCTGACATTAATCGAGGCAAAGAAATCCAGCAGGGAACTCCACCTTATTTTGTTTCTCTCTTCGATCCAACCACAAACACCCCTTTTTACTCAGCCTACAAAGTTTTACCCGAGCAAGCAAAGGACATTGGCAAGCATAAGAGACCCAAAAATCAAAATTGGAGGAATCCTCCGGGTACGTAAATGGTTATTTGACAATCATTTATTACAAGACCGATTGCAGGACAATCAATCCATAAAGCAAATCCAGAGGCTTGGAGTATATCCTGCGTTGCTTGAAAACACGCAACGTCACTAAAGAAGTGGGGAAAGCCATCATATTGCTTCTTCCCAAATTTTTTTTGCGCAAAACGACGCCTATTTTGCAAAGAATCTCTATGTTTTCAAGAGAAACAAAAGTGCAGTCAGAGGGCTTCATACTTCCGTAATTTCAGAAAAGAGACAAAAAAGCGATATGATTCCCTGGAATGTTCAAAGATCCCTTTCAGTCCGTAACTAGTAATTATATTATTGTGCGAAAGACAAAATATCACCACTATCATCATCGTACTCATAAGACTATGATTTGATAATTTAAATGTGACAAGTTATCCGTATTCATCGAAGAATGTGGCTTTTGATTATAGGTGTTCCTGGTGTCAAAGCCGCTTATAAAAGAGCCAACGCAGTAGCCACACAAACGTTCGGAAATGAACTCACAAAAGGCCACATGAATCCCTCAGGTATCAACTCCTTTGACATAAATTTCATGAAGGCTACTTTCACTCTTTCGAATGCTGTACCTCAGTTTGAGGCATCAAACAACGGACCTTGGAAGGATTTTGAGGATAAGATAAAAGATTATGCCGAAAAAACCTGTGGGAGCAAAACCCGTCAAGGAACCCTTTACTTACTGACAGGCAGATCCGAAAATGGCCTTAATTCTGTACCGAAGCCGCGCGTTACGAACACATTTACAGTGGGACGAAGAAAAGTGACTCTTGAAACTCCTGCGGCTGTTTGGACGGCGGGATGCTGTGTGTGGAAAGAGCCCGGAAGGATCTTTGGAAACTTATGGAAAACTAAAAAGGCCCAGTCCTTTGCAGTGATGAGCAACAATCATTATGACAAGACCCAGCTACACCAGACACAAATGAGCGTAATTAACCTGGAGAAGCGCTTGAAGGCAGCAGCATCGACAACGAACGTGCATTTGTTTCCAGGAAATACAAATTGTGCTCGAAACAACAAAATACTATAAAGATAAATCGTCGAGAAATAAACACTGGGAAAAGGCTATAAATATTCTAAAGAAACTGTTCTAGAAACCATCATAAAAACAAAACAAAAGATTCGTTCCTTTCATCATAAACCCTCTAAAACATGTAAAACTATAATTTAAGACGAAACATAAATGAAGGTTAACATTAAAAATTTATCGAATAAAAGCTTATTTGTATGCCGTAGGCTTCGAGTTAGGCAAGAAATACTATTCATTGCCTAATTAAGCCGGCGAAATTCATCTCAGTCCACTCCATTGCACTCTAATACAATTTACTCCAACCCAAATCCACTCTAATAAATCACAAGAAATTCTAGCAAGCTCTTTCCGACCCTTTACAATCCAACTGTGGTGCTGCGTCGGTGGGAGAGTGTAACAGGGTAATTTCAAGTGAAATAGAGTTCATTTGCTTGGATAGAGATTATGTAATTTAGTATTATCAAATGTGTTGATAACGTAAATTGGCCACCGTAAAGAGTTTCAAAACTAAGCCCTTCGTCCTTCGCTTTGTCGAAGGGCTAACGCTCGAAACGTCGTCAGCTTTGAAACTCCTTACGGCGGTCAATTTATGTTATCCACTGGGTTGATAATACCAAATTACCTAATCCATGAATAAATGAACTCCATTTCACTTGTACCCACTCCAACTCCTTCTTAATCGTTTTCATTCCTGGCTACCTCACCCTAATTCACTCCAAAGCACACCACCTTGCCTCAGCCGCATTTAGTCATGTAAAAACTATTCATGAGTTTATGAATGCTTTTATTTCCTCTCACGAAACAACTATTCATTCATTTACTCAATCACTAACTCATTATATTCACTTATTCACTCGTTCTTTCATCATTGCTTCATTCATTCATTCTTTCGCCAATTGTCTTTCTCTAGTACTGAATGGTCAAATTTAGAATTCTTTATGGGGTGTTCATGCGTTGATAGCACTAGGACATTATTAAACAATTCATGACATCTATTCATTGTGTTCAATTACGAGTTTTGCCTTCTAGTATGATAAAACAAAAACAAGTTCATATTTAAACGGTTCGTAGTTTTCATTCTATTATATTAACAAAGGAATGAACGACATGTTATTCCCCAAACTATCAGTTATAAGTACACAGTATACTAAAACAGTGGATGGCGTTAAAGGCGCGCTACGAATATCCTTTGCTATTTATCTCCGAGTTTTGCGCTCCCTCTCGTTGCAGGAATAAATTAGTTAAAATTATCTTTTTGTGCTAAGTTATGTTACTGTTTTCGCATATACTTAAAAAACTATTCACTTCAGTGTCGGCAGCTAACGGTGGATGATTACCTTGCTTTGGCTCGGTAAATATCCACCACTAGCCACCTTCACTTCGGCGGAGAGTTGATGACAATTACACAGATTTGGCCAAGCCTAAAAGCGGAGCTCCAGTTAGTTTATTTTCTGGTCCTTCATTTTATCAGTATTTCTTACTGAGTGTTGAACAGTTTATTCAAGGAAATTTAGGGACCATTTATCAACTATAGAGAAGGGGGACGTGGAGTCAATGACTTTTTGAAGAGCGTTAGTCAAGAGCGAAGGCTATTTTCCTTTCTTCATTTAAAAAATAAGGGGGTTATCAACTTGTTACAGGCACAGTGGACAATAAGAGTGATTCTGTCGGTGATAATGACTAGATTATTTGTGAAAAAAACCAGAGGAGGATAAAAAGCAGGACATGAAATTTTCTGCGCAACTCTTATTTTAGTTTCAAAATCTGGCTACCATGCTAAGGCACTCCTATTTTTGCCTTGCGCATTATGCGGATGCTTATTACTTTAAACTTAATGCATCAAAATACAAAAAAGGTGCTATAAATCTACATTTATGTGCCACAAAAGATTAAAGAGGGGGAGGCAGGCCAAAGAAAAAACTTAAACTAAAAGAAGAGGGCACCCAATAATTTCAGGCCTCAGTGAAGGACGACCCTTGCTTTTCCAGGTTGCCACCTTTTGAAAACTTACGTATCATGTCAAAAATCGATTATCTCAAAATTTCCTTTGTGGAATGGGTATCAGTATTTCTAAGAACATTGTAATTGAAAGCTTGAGCTTGAGTATTTGAAAACGCTATTCAAATAAATTTTCATGCTGAAATGTGGTACATGTAACTTAAGCATAATTATACTTGCACAATTCTAAACAAAGGATGTCAAGCTTCAGACTCGTCTGCAACAACTTTTGAGGGATTTAAGAGCAACAAAGAACAAAGAAATAAAGATGACAAATAGTAACAAAACAAATTTGAAAGTTTGAATCCTGAAAGAGAATCTACATTACAACACCAAACTAGATCATTAATGTACTAGAATACTCACAGAATACTCACTTTGTGTTGATGATAATAAACGTCGATGAAATAATCTAATACTTTTCTGTCAATATATAAGTATTAATTGTTAGGCAACTGAGGTTGAAAAACTTGAAGGTTAAGGAGGTGCGTGGTTGCTGTGTTGCGACCGAACGGACGAACATGAAACATTTTATTGAATTCTTGGATCTTAGTTGTTTTCATCAGGATCTTTATATCAAACATATGCTTGATGCTACTGATTTGAACTGGGTTAGTCATTGGGTTAAAAACAGTTTCATGGACGAGATCTTAAAAAGTTAGGTTTGGATCAAATGTAACGCCACAATATCTAATTACTTTTCCGGTAGGAAGCATTTCTCATGCATCGACAGACGGATATCACGGAGCTGAGAAAGCAGTTGACGACTACTGTGGAGCATAAACTTCGTCTTATCTGGTTTCAACAGAACAGGACTCACCCAAAACGCCAGTAACGAATTCATACGAGAATACCATTAACATAAGAGTTTGCACCATTCACATGAAAATGTAAACTTCGATGTTGTCAACCTAAAGCTTCCAGAAAAACAATGCCTTAAAGTTGATGGTAGATCGTTCACGTTTGATACCGAATAAGGCAGGGGCTAAGACAATTCCTTATTTATACTGAGGACATAGTTATTTGTAATTATACGATTGTGATTGCTCTGCAGTTTTTTTTGCTCATAGAGAAAGGGTAACTACGTATCCTCATTTCCTTGAAAGTGACTTTTAATAACATGTTTCAAACTTAATTTCACAAGATCAAATAAAACCTTACGTGTCGATTCTGGTTTACGCCAGTTTCACCACATGCCGAGTTCGTGACGTTCAAGTTCGCTACAAGTTTTGCTGTATATAAGTCGAGTTCGTTTCATCAGCTAACCAACTTTACCATACAAAACATTACGAATTAAAACGAAGACTATTTCAATGCTTTATGTACTGACGGGTTGAATATACTGTCACTTACGCCTAGGCAAGAAATATCCTCTAGATCATAAGCTATGTCAGTCGAGCTTCTTTCAATTAACTGATACTCTTCTAAACTTAGGCGTGAACTTAAAGGACAAACAGGATTTACATGAATATGAATTTTGCCAATGAAAGTTTGAAACTCCAGGCATATACTTATGAACTTAAATCCCTGTTGTTCCCTGACGGACCGTGGTGTGTGTGTGCGTGTGTGTGTTTGTGGGTGTGTATCGGACAATTTGTGTAACTGATGTTTTCCATTTGTAAAGAAAAAGAGCACAACTTTCAAAAGCACCAAAATATCGCATTACTTTACCTTAACTTAAGAAAAAAGATTGCTAAAAAATGTTCAATTTTTTATTCGAGCTCTACAGGAACGCTCGAGTCGAAAAATGCAAACCGTCTTTTCTCTCTTTTGGTCGCCAAATCTACACCATGGTCCCAGGCATTCCTAGCGGAGATGCTAGAAACTGGGGATGAGAATCGCGAGCCTCCCTTAATAGGTTTGCCTCTTTCCCTGATATCACACTATTTTTTTCTGTTCAAATATCTGGGAGGTGGTACAAAGGCCGAAATTTTTGCTTGATTACATGGAGTTATTAACATAATTTAAAATGACATCTGTCGCCACAGGATAAAATGATATGGCTGGGTTTTCCCTCTTTTAGCTCCATCCTTGATGAAATCTTTTATTATATCTTGATCACGTTTACATGATAGATGTGGTAGCCTGCCCTGGCTAGTGGCTCGGTCTGTCGGGTAGGGTAACCATATCAGCCAAGGTCGCAATGTGCCATGTAAACGTCTCAAGGAGGGTAACCCGCCTAGCCAGGGTCGCGCTCATGTTACATTTACAAGCGCCAACAACCTCACCCAGGTATCCTGGGGTTGTAAAAATTGTTCGTAAACGCAAGCTATTTTTCGAGCACGGCTAGGCCTACCTGGAGTACCCCACCTTCATGCAAACAATCCCTTAAAAGGAAGACGATGTGACTCCTTGAATGACGTGACGCGCCAGACAACTGGTAACTGCGTGACTTTGATCTTCACTCCCGGGTTTTGGCATGAGAGAAGTTCTTGCCACGCATTTGTGGCCTGAAGGAGAAAGAAATCTGGGAAATTTTGGTGCACTTCTCCCTAACTGGAATGTAAGGTACCATAATGATTCGATTTAGCGCCCTCTTTCCAATAGGTACTCCCTCTCTAAGAGAGCCCCCTTCGAATCTGTTTTGCCAATAAGCGCCCCTTTTCTAATAAGCGCCCGTATTGAGTAAGCACCCTTATTCCAATAAGCGCCCCTGTTCTGTTTCATTAATAGCACTGCTAGAGTGCTTGAACACTGAGATCAACCGTGGTCCATCTTCCTTTAATTGCTCGCGTGAAGCCTCACGACAAAAAAGTAGTCTTCGTCTCAGTTTTTCAACTATTATGTCGCTGTTAGTGCTCAGTTTCTTAAAACGAAAGATCCTGTCTTTTGCAACAATTGCTCGGCAAGTCGTTTTAGCAAGAAAGGGCCCACGGACAATAAGTGAGTTCTCCAGTCTTTTTTATCCCCAGTCCAATAAACATCAAAGCTTTGTTTCACATTCCACTGATTCTCAAAAAAGAGATAAGCACCTTGTCCCCTTGAGGAGAGCGCCCTGTTTCGAATAACCGCCCTCCCTTCAACTACTAAAAGTAAAGAAGCGCCCGTGGTCTGAATCATTACGGTTGTGCAAAAGCTAACTCTTATGATAAATTGTTGAATGGGAGAAGGATGATGAACTTTTTTTCATGCAATAGGAAGCTCATCACTCAAAGAGAAACCATCTCTCATTAACGATGCAGTAACAGCGTCGAAATTCGTGAAAAGTATGCCAGGAATCTGGTATTAGGACCCTACTCAGACCTTTGGCGGGCTTAGCCGCTCACACAACAGTGTGAATAAGACCTTGCTCGCAGACCAAGGTTCGAAACGAGCGCCTCTCAAAAATCGTCGACACTCGTTGGTAAAGTTCTGTACTTAAAAATTTTTGATGTAACCACCGGCGCTCTTCTTGGTCCAGATCAGGACGATGAAATGTGTATCAGAGAACCAACAATTATGAAAGGTTGTATTTGATTATAAGCGAACCATAGTACGCTCCAGAAAGCTACGTTTTCAAGGCCAGGTTACCCATGACTTCCGATGCTTCACCTATTTTCTTTAGACTGAAAAGCCGCAGGCTCATTCACTCAGGTTTCAATCTCAGCATGAGAATCAGCATAAAACTTTCAAAACAGTCAGTGTTTTGACGGGGGTTGGGGGAGGAGAAGGGAGGGCGGAGGGAAAAATATCTTTTGCACAACAAAGTTTTATTCTTAAACTCGTCGAAAACTAGCCGCAAACTGTTGTATTTTGATCTCAAAAGTAAATTCATTACTTGCGCATACGTTGTTTTGCTCTGTATACTCTTTTTGGAAAGCATATTAGTCAGTTTCACGAAGTTCGTCGCTGTGTCCTGATCGGATAAAAGGGACTGAGACAACTGACTAAGTTTACCGATTCAATGACGAAACCTGACGAGAGTTTAGCAATCGTGAACGACTACTCCCAAAAACCGAACGAAAATTGGTTCTTTTCTGTCTCGGCAAAAGCGGTAAAATTTCTCTTAGAGGAAAATCGCTGTACGCGTGTCCTCGCTATTTGTCCCCAAGCGGGTGCCGTCCCCCGGCCAAAAGTTAGGCTAATGTCAAAGTAAATCTGTATACTCACTTAATCTCCATCTCGGCAAAAGCGGGGCGCGTCTTCGCTTTTTGTCTTTAAGCGTCTGTATGAAATGACAATTTCTCCCAGGTTACCTGAATAATCCTGAAGCTACCGGCCAAATGGTAGTTACGGACAGATGGGAGCACAAAGGTGATACAAGACATTATGACGAAAATGGGCATTTCTTTATCGTGGACAGGTTGAAAGAACTTGTCAAGTACAACGCATTTCAGATAAGGTTTTAATCCTAGTCCATCTTGTGAACTTTTTGCCATCTTGCGACCTCGCTTTAGGGCTAAGACCCTAAAGTGGAGAGGAGTATGTGTCTGAGAAGGAACCAAAAATACTTTTCGTTTTTTCGCGTGAAGTTTTTCGTGGAAATCGCGGAGAGCCGCTCGTTTTCAGCTAAATCAAAAAAGAAAATTTGGATTTTAAATGTAATTATATTGTTCACTTGATCGTCAAACTAAAATATCTCTAAAATTGTACGATGAACAGTGAAGTCGTCAGATAACTGTCTTTGTCTCCTTCACACCGCCATTTATATGAGAAACATTCTCTCTCCATATCGAAGCAAACTTATTTGAATAGGGAATGCAACAGACTTGGTATGTCGACTTTGCAGGGGACATTTTCTTCGATGAGAATTTCAGACCATGACGCGTTAAAACTTTCATCATTCAGCGTTCCATCCGTAATTTCCATACATTTCCCCGTATTTCCTGGGTATATTTATATACGTCAACATACTCGAAAGGTGATTCGCCTGTGGCCCGCCACGGTATTACTTTTAAACGATATCTGACGTGGAACCCAGACGTTTTTCCTGGCCAAAGCTTGCAAAAAAAACATCCCCGCCGTATCTTTATTTCAAAATGATTCTTCATCCTGTCCACGTCTTTTTACGAAATTACTTTTTTCTACTAACGGCCTCCGGCCAAAAGTTATTTCGTAAAAAGACGCTTTAAAATATCACAGATGCGTCGATTTACATTCCATTTAACTTCATTGAGATATTCAGACCGACATGTAATTTAGACAGGCAATTTTCATAGCTTTAATCCTTACCCTCATAGATTTTGTTTGTCTCATGTCAACAATTATTAACCATGAATACATAATGTGGTATGTGGTGTTCGAACGCTCTACCACTGAGCTATGGGATATTCGTGGCTGGCTATAGTGGAACTCAATGAATAAGCTTTTTGACTTGATTTTCTCTGGAAAGGAGGGAACAAGCAGCAAACACAAGCATACATTCCGAATTAAAAATAGTACAACTTTTTGTGTTGCTTGTAAGGCCAAAGTTAGTCATAAAATTCATCGAGAGAAAAACTTTATTCTTTAATCCTCAAGATCAAATTATAAATTCTCCCTTATAGCCTCTTAAATCAGTTGAGAGAACTTGGCGTTCTATCAATTGAACGCTTTGTCTGAAAAGCTTGGCTTTTTTCTGTATCTGTTTATTGGATATTATAAACGCATTGATATTGTATTGCATGAGAAATTACAAGTTAATTTTCAAGAATTGAAGCGAATATATCTGATTAATAAAAAAAAATGTTTTGTTCATGTTATTCGCGTCCGCTACAGCACTAAAGAGGACAAGCCTGCGGGCTGACAGATCGTTAATCGCATTAAGCGTTGCGTAAAACGACGCAGTAAAACGAGATTCTTCTCCTCTTGGCCACGCAGTGTAATCATAGGCATGCAACGCATGCAAGCGTTTTGTGGGTTAGGATAGGCCACCAAATAATTGACGTTTGTATTCTTGTACAAGAAAAAAAAATTACTTTTCAAAAGATTCCAACGAAAACATCGTTTAATGGAGAACGCAAGAAAGCCCTTTCAATTCATTCGAAATAAACTCAGGCACAGGCCTTTTGCGGTCTATTGTCTTTGTTGTCTAAATAATTGTAAGCAAAAATAAACTGCATTGGTGCAACACTCACTGTTGTCTCCTTCAGAGCCATCGTTTGGTCTCGTCACGCAACACGTTCTCTCTCTCCTCCCGTTGCGTGACGAGAGCGAACAAAGGCTACGAGCTAAGATACGCCAACATGCGAAACCTCATTATTGGCATTTGGTCACGAGCGCTTCTTCGCCCGCGCGAATGTATCAGGTCTTCAGGAACATAACCCACCGAGAGATCTGTCCGGGCTTTGCTACTGATAATTAGTGCCAGATTCCCCGCAAACCTCTCCCCGACTTGTCTTACAATGTATACTCAATCTCGGCCCCTCAGGGGTGGGCTGAGATTCACCACACGTCTGTAACCTTAAAATAGACACGTGCTGCTGATTCTAATTCTAAATTTGGCTGCTTCACTATACAAAGCAATACAGCGTTCAGAGTTAGAGTCGAGGTAAGTACGATATTTAATTGTTAATGTGCTAATGTGTTAATGCGAACTCTCATCAGTTTTCCAATTCATATTTCAGCGCCTTTGTAATCAAAGCTGCTATTACATAGACCATTATTATATTGATTAATATTCTTACACAGCATGAATTGCCATAGAAATTGAAATTTTTTTCATGAATATGTTCATCAAATGAGCAGAAATTTTTCTCATAAAATCTCCGTTGGGCCCGGCTCTTCTAATGTTGTCTCCTTGGCCGTCCTAAATAGCTTAACTTTTTCCAGTGTCAGTTGTTACGCAGGTTATGATATAAATCACACAGTGTTGCTAAATTTCAAATTAATTCAAAGCGGGGAAATGTGTGCTTAATTTATGGAGAAGATGATGAGCGATTGATTTTCAAGTTCCTAAACGGCCTTTATTTTTTTGTTCTGTAGAAATCGAGCTCAATCTTTACACTTGGTAACCGTTTGTCCCTCTTCGGTTCATCAATTTTTTATTCAGCCATTTTACTTGTATTTTACAGAAGGTTTCACGTCTTTCTTAGAATAGCTATTCGCATTCATCTTTGTTTTGCAGGGGAAGTCGTATTTCAGTTTCTTTTGGTTTCATCAGTCATACGACTAGAATATCAAACAATACAAGCTTCTTGTGTAAAAGGTTAGTAGTAAAAAAATAAATTTAGAAACAATCTTTCCCGCTTCACAAAACTGAAATGTTTTGCACTGGACATTCAAAGACAGAGGATTCAACCTCCAAATAGTCTTAGATTTTGGCAAAGATTTGTTGCTTAAAACATAACTTAAACTGAACATAGTCTGCAAAATAAAATGATGAACTCAATTTTAGGACTTTAACTTTCATGATCTTACTAGGTCTCCTTTGCAAATGTAACAAATATCTCAGTAAATAATTTTAGAGAATGAAGTGTTGCGTCAATTTGACACTGTCCAGCTGATAAGTTTCTTTATTCTCCAAAACTGTTGGCTGAAGAATATATTGATATTGTAGGGGAAAATTGCACGTTAAACAATTCTTTGGTGTCATAGTCTGGGAGTGAAAGTGTAAAAGCAGATACGCGATGAATGAACCGAAAAATCAGATTATTAAATCTGAAATCTTTAAAAAGAAGAACATGAAGATGTCATGTTTTTTATTTAAATTACGGGGAAGTTAGAAAGCGACGTAGTTCTGTTTTAGGTTTTCTATACGATTCTTTGTTTCACCGATGAAGCTGTTACATTTTTTTCACTCTTGTCAGATTTTCATTCATCTCTGTTTTGCAAGGAAAGCGTTATTTCAGTTTTTTACCCTCGGCTGCCTCAGTCATTCGATCAGAACACGAAACAAAATAAAACTCCTTGTTCAAGAGTAAGCAGCAAAAATAAAGAAAATATCTGCTTACAGTCCCATCTCTCTCTTTTTTTATTGAAAAAATGCTTTCGGTGCCTGCTCAAATCAGGTGTAACAGAAATTGAATTCAAGGACAGAGATTTTTGATGTGGAAAGAAAAGCGCTTCAAAGTTTTTACAACGACGCCATGGGCGAAACAGAAAGTCATATTGATATCTGTCACACCAAGAGATTATCAACTGCAGTTCATAGTTTCTTGTCTTAGACCGATCAAACTCAGCACTTCGTTCTCACACGAACTGCTTGCATTTATCTTTGTTTCTCGCCACTTTTGATCTCATCACCCAAACAAAGCGTGTTTATTTTTGAAAGGGTTACCAGCAAAAAAAACTAAATTTATAGTAATAATTATTCTTTTCCTGATTCGAAAAAATATATTTCTGGTTTAAATATAGCAAAATCAGTGATAAGAAAGAGTTTTAATTCCAAACAATCTAGTAATATCAATCAATTTTTGATTTGGATAACAAAATGTTAAAGGTCTGCATCATCTTTACCTTTTAAATTTATGATCTCATCAGGAATTCTTCCTACAAGCTGAATTCTAGTAGAATTGTGTGACACATCCGGGATATTGACGGGTACAAGGGCGCTAAATTTAAAAGACCGAAACGACAAATGGCATGACACAATAAAGAAAAATGGCCGCAATAGGCAAAGGTCCCCTTGCTTTTAGTTTTTTCACAGCTTAACTATATAAAATATTGAAAGGGTTGCATATGGTTTTCAAAGAAAAGATTTTCATAATGAAATAACAACCATTTTTGACTCGGTACCATCTCTTTAACCTTTATCAATTTTGTGCTCAACTTGACCTACTTTGGGTAAATTTCATTATGGGAAATAGATTTATGATAACTTTCAGGCCGAATTTCTCCTAAATGAAGATATCAGCACGTTGGGTTACATATGGATATGTTATCTTAAAAAGTATAAAGGGCTCATGCAACATATGAAGGGAATCCGATGTCTGGAAATAGTATCAAATCCAGCATTTCTGGAACATTCATTTTCTCTCTTTGATTCTTCACCGTCCCAAGGGCCTTTGGGAGTTGAACTGATCCATTTTGAACCTCGCGCGTGCATATTAATTACTCTAAGCTCTGCCTCTATGAACAATGACAATGTTTCGCCTCATTTATTTACTTATTTAAGCACGAAATCAGTAATGGCTGTGAAATGGCAGTAAATTTTTTTAAAGTTAAAACATGATAAGAACTTTTACATCGAGTCAAATAAAAAATATCGTCGCACACGAATCTGCAAACGCTTTGTGAACAGTGCGGCCGGCCTTTAATTAGTGTGCTATTGTTAACTCTATCGCACCTTGGGGACTGACATCACGCACCAAACCGTTTGATTGACAGCAGCTGAAATCTGCAGTGCGACTCAAGTATTCCCAAAGCTAAATTTGTTGACCAATCACAGCTGATAAGTTCTAGACATGCAAATTGATATCCGCTCGTTGATAAACTAGGCACTGTAAATACATGTCGCGAAAGACAATAGCATTCTGCGCGGGAGAATTTAATGTTGTATAAAGAAAAAACCCTCAGCTGATAAGCATTCTCGTCGCTTGTTCACTGAATAATATGTTGATTGTGGAAAGAGAAGCAACATGTTCCTCACTTCTGTAACTTGATGCTTTTACAAATCGAGCAAAGCAAAATTAAATCCACCAAACTCTTATCAACGATATGTGAGCTCCAATATTTATTGAGATATCTTATGGGCTAGCTGCAATGCAGGTTCCATCCTTATTAGGTTTATAATGATTATTTGGAGATAACACCCTCTGAATGATGAGTCTGTTTACTCTCAGCATTGCTATATGGCATATTGATATTGTAAGGAGAAACAACAAGTTCATCACTTCTGTGATGATTAAAACTATTGAAGAAATGTAAAAATGGTTTCCATGTTTACATAGCCTGATGTAAACACGGGGGAGATTGGGAGAATACGAGATAAGCGTAGGAAACCACGACGCGAAGCGGAGTGGTTTCCAGCTTATCGAGTGTTCTCCCAACCACCCAAGTGTTTACATCAGGCTATGTAAACACGGAAACCATTTTACATTTCTTTTATAAAATAACTAATGAAAGAGGAACGAAAACCGTGTTTACATACGCTCATGTAAAATGGTTTTATGGCCAATCAGAGCGCGCGTACTATTTGAATTATTCTATAAAGGACGTTTTTATGCTAGAGACGTTAAAGTTGTCTAAGACGTTAAAGTCGTCTCGAGACGATGTAAGATCTTGTATGTTATTTAATGAATCTTATAGGCAACTTAGGAAACAATCTCTCTTCCATCTTAGGTTTTTTTTTCTTATTCTGATGATTTCTTCTCACCAACCGTGCGAGTAAAATGTTCTTACATCAGCTATTTGCATTTACGTTTGTTTGCCTTGGAAATTCTCATTTCATTTCATTTTCTTAATTTTGTTTTCATTAGTCACGCTATCAGGCACCAATGTAAAAGGCATGTTCTGTTTTGAAAAGGTGAGCTGTTCGTTATCTTTAATTTCTGCATTTGTATTGCTACCTTAGTTTTATTTTTTATGAATGAAGTTGACTTTATTTTACGAAACAAAAAATTTGGAGAAGTTGGTATATCAGTTACTGAAGTAACGCGTACGTAATTGAATGAAATAGAAAGATTTTCCTTCGTCTGAATAACAAGCATTTTGTAAGCGGTTGAAACGTTGGGTATAATTTTTGCTCTTTTCCCAAATTTATGCGGTATTAAATCAAAAAATAGTTTTTTCAAAATAATTGATGGGCAGTTAACCATTGGCAACGCTTACATGTTCTAATTTCTTCATCTCAAATTAATTAAGCGAGTTCCTAAGACTGACATGCCGGCTTGATCTCTGTGGGACAAACGGTTAGAAATACCAACACGAATCTTGCACAAATATCTTCATCTGGGCTCAACTGAACAGTTTTATACTTCGTTTAGTTGTAGAATGTGATTTTTTTTGTTAGATTTATATCCATCAAATTTTTCCACGACGCAACGAAACCAGATCTATGTCATGCACAGGTGGCCCAAGCTCCAGCTGTGAGATGATAATCTTGCGCAATAACAGTCATGGCGGAATTATTAGAGTTTGTATGAGAATATTTACCACCGCTCTAGGGAATAAAAAATACGTCAAACTCTCAATAAAAATACCTCAACTTACTTCCACAGCGTATCGCTTGTTATCTGACCGCTTTCTTTGATGAAAAGAACCCGAGTTTTCCATTTCGAGGTTTTCTACCTACATAAGAAAACCTCGAAATGAACAACTCACTAAAATGGGTTCTTTTCATCAAAGTAAAGATAACAAGTCATACGTTGTGGAAGTAAGATGAGGTATTTTTTATTGAGAATTTAACATATTTTTATATTCCTTGGAGCGGTTGTAAATATTCCCATACAAACTCTTGTAATTCACGACTGTTATTGCGCAAGATGATAATCTCACAGTTGGAGCTTGGGGCCGCCTGCGCGTCACGTAGATGAATGTCTCCAGATCGATCAAGATATATTGATTTGCCTCGATTTTGAAACATATAACAACGGAAATCAGAGCTTAGTTAGTCCCTGGTTTTTGAAGGGCAGCAGAGTGAGGATCCTGATCTTGTTTCACGTACAAACTTTTGGGAAAATTCCCTGGTCATGTTTAAAAACTCGAACATTTCTCAGTGTTACTTTTTTTTAAGCTTCCTTTTTTTGCTGATTCTTTCTTACGACAACATTTAGGAGAGAGCCATTATGAGTGACGCTGCAAAAATCCTAAAATCAGTCCAGATAGGTTTAAACGTCGTCATATTTCTTCTGAACACTGATCGTGTCCTACGAGCGACTGAGTTATGTAATGAATGTGTGATCCTACTTCACAACCTTGACTCTGGTAGTCACCTTGAGATCTCCGATGTACTATTCAATGCGTTCTACGCCATCTCTGGTTACACAGATGCAGAAAGACATGCCACCAAACTTCTTGACAAATTTAACCATGCTTGGACACTAATCATGGAAGTAGGAGACATATGTAACACACAAAGCCGGTTTGTAGAGGCAAAGCAACTCTTTAAAGGCGCACTCACTATCATAAAAACCATTGGTCACAAAGGAAAAAAAGCACTGGCTAATGGAAGACTCGGAAATGTCTGTACTAGCCTTGGAGAATATCAGAATGCTAAAGAATATCACGAGAAAGTACTTGCCATCGCGATAGAAATCGGCGACAGAGAAGGAGAAGGAAGAACATACGGGAACCTCGGAAATGTGTTTCATTACCTTGGCGAATATCAGAATGCTAAAGAATATTACGAGAAAGCACTTGCCATCGTGATAGAAATTGGCGACAGAAAAGGAGAAGGAACAGCATACGGGAACCTCGGAAGTGTGTTTCATTCCCTTGGCGAATATCAGAATGCTGAAGAATATCACGAGAAAGCACTTGCCATCGCGATAGAAATTGGCGACAGAAAAGGAGAAGGAATAGCATACGGGAATCTCGGAAATGTGTTTCATTCCCTTGGCAAATATCAGAATGCTAAAGAATATTACGAGAAAGCACTTGCCATCGCGATAGATATTGGCGACAGAAAAAGAGAAGGAACAGCATACGGGAACCTCGGAAGTGTGTTTCATTCCCTTGGCGAATATCAGAATGCTGAAGAATATCACGAGAAAGCACTTGCCATCGCGATAGAAATTGGCGACAGAAAAGGAGAAGGAAGAACATACGGGAACCTCGGAAATGTGTTTAATTCCCTTGGCGAATATCAGAATGCAAAAGAATGTCACGAGAAAGCACTTGCCATCGCGATAGAAATTGGCGACAGAGAAGGAGAAGGAACAGCATACGGGAACCTCGGAAGTGTGTTTCATTCCCTTGGTAAATATCAGAATGCTAAAGAATATCACGAGAAAGTACTTGCCATCGCGATAGATATTGGCGACAGAGAAGGAGAAGGAAGAACATACGGGAACCTCGGAAATGTGTTTAATTCCCTTGGCGAATATCAGAATGCTAAAGAATATTACGAGAAAGCACTTGCCATCGCGATAGAAATTGGCGACAGAAAAGGAGAAGGAACAGCATACGGGAACCTCGGAAGTGTGTTTCATTACCTTGGTAAATATCAGAATGCTAAAGAATATCACGAGAAAGCACTTGCCATCGCGATAGAAATTGGAGACAGAAACGAAGAAGGAACAAGATACGGGAACCTCGGAACTGTGTTTCGTTTCCTTGGCGAATATCAGAATGCTAAAGAATATCACGAGAAAGCACTTGCCATCGCGATAGAAATTGGCGACAGAAAAGGAGAAGGAACAACATACGGGAACCTCGGAACTGTGTTTAATTCCCTTGGCGAATATCAGAATGCTAAAGAATATGCCGAGAAAGCACTTGCCATCGCGATAGAAATTGGCGACAGAAAAGAAGAAGGAACAATATACGGGAACCTCGGAAATGTGTTTCATTTCCTCGGCGAATACCAGAATGCTAAAAAATATTGCGAGAAAGCGCTTGCCATCGCGATAGAAATTGGCGACAGAAGAAGAGAAGGTACAGCACACTTAGAACTTGGAGTGGTGTACCACAATCTTAATAAAAATCGGCAAGCTAAAGAACATTTGGAAAAAGCAGTCGGCGTCAGTATTGCAATTGGTGACAGAGAACTGGAAGCAAAGGCTATTGTAAATTTGGCAAGTGTCTCTGATTCTGTAAATGACAGTCAGAAGGCAAAAGAACTTTGTGAGAAGGCGCTTACAATCAGCAGAGAATGTTGCAATAGAATTCGCGGAGTACATCTATACCTACACGTTGGAATTCTATCCCAATCGTTTGGTGAATATGATAAGGCAGCATATTATTTACAGAAAGCTCGTTCCATAAGCAGCGAAATTGGAAACAAAATGGCTGAGTTTCAAAGTCTTATCTTTATTTCATTGTTAAAGATATCGCAGTTCGAGGTTGTGGAGGCAATGCAATATCTTCTCCAAGGCATTGCAAAATATGAACAAATCAGAACTCTCCAGAAAGGAAACAGTGGATTTGAAATTTCTCTGTTAGAGAAAAACGGCACTTTTCCCTACCAGTTACTCACTCACCTCCTTTGCCGTACTGGAAACTTTCGAGATGCTCTCTATGTTGAGGAGCTGGGACGAGCAAGAGTCCTCGCAGAACTCATGGCAGACAAGTACTCCGCCGAAAGCCACATCTCAGCTGATCCACGATCATGGTTCGGGATTGAAAACATCGCGAGAAGGGAAAGTAACTGTGTTGTTTTATACATTTCGTATGAAGATCGGCGAGTTCTTCTCTGGGTGTTGAAAGCAAATGGAGACATTTTCTTTCGAAGAACAGACGAAGTGAAAATAGACACTCTTATTGCTGCGCAAGTTTGCGAAGTGGAGGGAGTTTTCAAAAAGAGCGCCGAATGCTTTGGTGTTTTACCCCAAGGGAACTGCGAAGACCGATCGCTGAATGACAACGTGACGACATCTCCTAATGAAGAGAGCCAAGCAAATTTGCGAGGTGACGAAACCAAAGATACCGGAAGAAGTCATCATTTGTGCTACGAATGGATCGTCGCACCTGTGGTAGATTTACTCACAGAGCCTGAAATCATCATTGTACCGGATCGTTTTTTGTACCGAGTCCCATTTGCTGCCTTGCATGATGAACAAGCCGGCAAGTATTTATCGGAGAAGTACAGAATACGCATCGTTCCTTCACTAACAACTCTCCGGCTCATTCAACAATGTCCAGCAGACTATCACAGTCAAACTGGCGGACTGGTTGTGGGTGATCCTACGGTTGGCAAAGTGCAATATAATGAACGTCTTATTGACATTACACCATTGTTTTATGCAAGTAAGGAAGCAGAGATGGTTGGTCAACTGCTGGGTGTTCAGCCTTTATTGGGAAGTCGCGCAACAAAGCAGGCGGTTCTTCAAGCAATACCTTCAGTGAGTCTGATACATCTTGCCGCACATGGAAATCCTGAAACAGGAGAGATTGCCCTATCTCCTCAATGTACTATTAACAGTACTCCACAAGAGGAAGACTACCTCCTGACAATGTCCGACATTGAAGGAGTTCAAGTGCGAGCTAAACTGGTAGTACTCAGCTGTTGTCACAGTGGGCGTGGATTGATTAAAAAAGAAGGAGTTATTGGAATCGCTCGAGCATTCCTAGCATCTGGTGCACGTTCAGTGTTGGTAGCATCGTGGGCTATAGAAGACAAAGCAACGGCGAAGCTCATGAAACATTTCTATAAAAACCTTGTGCGTGGAGAAAGTGCCAGTGAATCTCTTCACCAGGCCGTTCAATGGTTGAGAAGTAATGGATTTTCCAAACCTTCCCAATGGGCTCCGTTTGTGTTGATGGGGGATAACGTGACATTTGATTTTATGAAAAAAGGGTAAGTCTGATTAGAATGAGCAATTTTCTAAGATAAACCGATTAGCACACTTAACTTATTCACTTCACTCAGTTGTCGTAATTTTTTTGTTTTTTTTTTGTCTTTGTCTTTCATCCATAAAATGCCAGGAAAAAGAACTTGATTTTATCTAGCGCTCGGAGCCAGAATTTTTTCATAGAAGGCTTTCTAAAATTGGCTTTGAATTTGCGTTTCTTTTGTATGCAATATATACTCCGAAATAATTAGTCAAAGTCGATGCGATACTACACGTTATGACGATGAAGGTAACTTGAGAAGCTGAAAAGTTCACTTTATTTGTGAAAAATCAACAAAAATAACAATAAATTGACAATCTTAAAGTCACTTTCGTATCAAGCATGGTATGTTCGACAAGTTTGCACAATCATAGCCAATGAAATTGAAGAAGAAAGTAATTTCTTTGATTGGAGATCTGTTCCGTTTACTTTAAAGCTGAAATAGTGACAAATTTATAATGTTTTTTTTCAGGAAAGAAGGACTCGAGGAGGACAACAACGAGGCGGAGAAGAAACAGAGTGACTGCTGATCCTACACAAAGATTCCTCTTCCTAATCATTGTCATTCAATGGACACTGGTATTACTTTGCGAAGACATTTTTAATTTTTTTTCAGTCAAGTAGTAGATTTTGCGTGCTTTTGTGATGATGGTGATAATGAAACCTGCAACTAAGTCGTTTGATCTATTAAGTATACTATCAATAGGGATCTACAATAAATTGGGATGGGAAAAATGAACGCAGGAAATTAGCTTAATGTATGAAAATGTGAGAATGTGGCAAAGTTTCGTCAGAACTCAAAGTTAATCCTTGACTTAAATCATTTTAATTCTGTCTTAAATTCTCCCTTCTAAGACTTTTCACAGGTGCAAGAAATGATAACATAACAAACTAACAGAAAATGGAACAAAAAGATCCGAGATACTGAAGAAACAATCAAATAGAAAAGAGGAGGTAGTAATGTAAAAATCAGACAGAGAAGAGAAAAATGGTTGAGAATTACCGCAAAAATCAAACATTGTTGCGAGATAATAACGCCAAACAGAAGGCTGCAAACAGTTCGTAGGATATGAACGTGACAATCAGCCAGAGTAAACCCTTTAACTCCCAAGATCTCATTAGTAATTCTCCCTTTTGTCTGCCATAAAATACTCATGATTTCAATTTGGAGAATTTGGTATTGGATCAACTTGTAGTTCTCTAATTGAGTTTTCTTCTTTATTCTCCTCACTTGTCTCCTTGATTCTGAGTTGATATTGTAAGGAGAAATTCTGTCTTGGTCACTCATGGGAGTTAAAGGGTTAAGGAAAAGAACAGAGGGCTAGATTCAGAAACGGGAAACAAATTTAAGTTGAAACAAACAATAAGGTAGATATTAACTTGGAAATCAAACAGAGACGAGAAAAGCATTGTGCAAGATTTGAATGAAATATTTAATCGGAGGAGAGAACGAGCTATGCACAAGATTCAACTAAACAAAAATACCAAACATAGCAGAGGAAAAAAAACAGTGCTCAATATAATCGCAACAAACAAAGTTAAAAGAAGAAACAGTGGACTGGACAAACAGTAAAATCATAGGCATGCAATGCATGCAAGAGTTAATTTTTTGGCTGGGTGAGTTGAGGTGGGACACTGTGTAACTGATGTTTTCATTTTTGTAAAAGAAAAAAAGCCTCAACCTCAAAAAGAACAAAAATAACGCATTAGTTTAGTTAAAAGAAAGGAAAAAAAGTGCTTGTTTTTCTGAAATAAATTCACACGTAGTTATTTCGTGGTCCATTGTCTATGTGGTCTGAATTATTAGAAACAAAAATAAACTTACTTTAGCTTAAGAGAGAGGAGGAGAGAGAGTGGGAGAGAGAAGGGGAGAGAGAGGGGGGGAGAGAGGGGGAGAGAAAATTTATTTTTATTAACCACTTTTTTGGGTCCATACAACTTGATTATGGGGGAACTTTTTAGTTCCTCTATATTGCCCCAACTTCAAGATCGTGGCTCATTACTGTTCCTAATAATATACATGAAAAAATTACTCAGTTCTGATTGGTTAAGATAAACGCAGTTTTCAGTTAATTCAGTGCAAAGAAGTAACAAACCAGAATTCCGATTGGTCAATAATCAAAGAAACTCACAGATAGTCAAACAAATGCGAGCCTCGGATGTCGCAACATTTGGATATGCTGAAAATTTGCGAGCGAAACAATGGCTCGCCTTTCAAGTAGGTTTTCTTTCGCCAGCGCAACAACAATAAAGCAGCTGAAAAACAGCTCTAACAACGAAAACACTGTAAAACGCACTACTCTTTGGTTATCGGTTTGGAAAAAGTGGTGTTTAGAGAGGGGAATTGCCGAGGAAATTGAAAATTACGAGCAGACCCGGCTAAACACTTTGCCCGAGCGACTCTACGCCGAAATTGAAAGCAAACATGATTAAACAAAAAGTGATTCGGACACAAACTGAGCAATTCCTTGAACTGCCCTAAAGATGTGGAAATATCATTGTATATTACTGTTTTGATCGTACGCGGTTGTTTTGACCGAACGCACGGTTTGAATAAATTATTTTTTCACTTGGTGCGCGCTTTGCTTCTCCACAATTATGATAAGTTATCTCGTATTTTTTCATGTATGTTATTAATACGTAATCACATGATTTTTCTCGTGCAGTTTAGAATAATAAGCACTCACTTAGTGAGTGACCAATTCACTTCTACGCATTGACAAACATTGGCAGTCGAGTCCCTTGGAAGGAATCTAAATGTCCAGATTCATTCTCTGATGAGACTAAGAGCACATTTCAAAGTTCGGAGTGTCCGACTTATCTCTAGCCTTCTTCTCAGATAACGCTCAGGTCCAAACGTTCCCTTAAAATGAAATAATACAAAGTTTATGTTCTTGAGCATAACTATGTTTTGCGCCCGACTCAGAGTCATTTTAGCCCTTTCCGTTAGGCGAAGGTTATAATGACTCTGAGAAGGGCCCGAAACCATAATCATGCTTCAGAACATAAATTGTTTTACTATCATTTATACTTTTGGAGGGTATTGGGGAAATAAAAACCGAAACAATGGGGAAAAAGTCAGAAGGGAGGAGAGGGGATTCCGGATGGAGTGGGTCAATAGTATTCTGGCCATCCCCGCCCCCTCCTCTGCTCTGCAGGCTAAGAATGGCAGAGCGTTACAAGGCATTGCAAAGAAAGGCTATACATGAGAAAGCCCACGAAAGAAGAACTGGGGTATGCAAGCTTCCACAGTTCACTGCGCAGATGAATCAATCCAGGGATATTCAGGTGAGGTTCTTTGAATAATCTGGAGGCCCAAATCACCGGAATAGACCGAAGTTAGGACGATAGAATATGGAATTGTTTGTGACATTCTTGCTAAATTTAGCCGGTTTGTAGACCCCGACAAAGAGGACTGGAGACTACTTACCCTTTGCATGTGATTGGTCGATGTCTTGGGACACCAAAATTTAAAGGTGAAAGAGACGACTAATTCCTTTTAGATTAAAGCTTCCATTTCTTTCAAACGTTTTTAAACTTTTATTTCGATAGATTGATGGAAGCTAGTGAGTTAGAATGCTGTTTGACAGTGGAAAACCTCAATTCCAATGGTGTGGTCACGAACCGGCAACCTTCAAGAGTATTACAGTTGTCTTGGGTCGAGATGAATTTCGCGACATCGTCAGTAGTCAATCTCCGTTGGGAAAGACTTTTCTTCTGAAAGAATTAACCATTCACAAACGGTTTTTACAGGAAGGCAGGGCTACCATCAAACCTCTAACACAGAAGATTCTAATAATGTTTCGAAATTGTCCACCGAATCAGCTCGCGACGTTTTTAAAATGTCTGTCATTAAAACTTGCTCAAAGTAAACAAAATGGAATTGCAAGTAACAGAAGACGGCTTCTCAGTGATAAAGCCCGACATAAGCCCTCTTACAGATAAGGATTTCACAGTGGGCTGCAAGAAAAGACCTTTGGAAGATAAGAATGGTGTGACACCGAAGCTATTTAAAACTACAGGTAAAGAAAGCGATTCGAATTGTGGAGATGACGAACGCAGTGGACCGGCAAGAAGACGTCTCAGCTCTTTGAGTTCTTTTCAAATGAATCTTATACCTGAACAAATGGCAGTGATAAACGCCATAAGAGCTGGAAAGAGTGTTTTTTACTGATAGTGCAAGAACTGGCAAGTCATATCTCTTGAAACGTTTGATAACAATGTTACCACCTCAGAGTATCTTTATAACTGCAAGTACAGGAGCAGCAGCTTGTCACATTGGTGGAACTACGCTTCATGTGTATGTGCGTGCGTGCGTGTGTGTGTGTGGTATGCGAGTTACGTGTTGCAAGTATCGAGTCGACTCTGTTGCTGTATCGTACATTTCAGCGAGTACTTGTGATTCATCTGTTGCCCTAAGACTTTGTGTAGAAAAATGCATCTTAAAGCTGGCCTGATCCATTTTCATTTTCCCTTACTATCTCACACGAGAGTATTATCTTGATTTTAGTCAGACGGTTGTCTCTTATTATCCGCGAGACTTCTGGTTTAACTTTTTCCATGAACTCTTTCCATCCAAAACCTACCACTCCGCGGCCTACCCCCTCGGAGCCTGGTCCTCCAGGGCTTGGATCCGAGGGATCTTCGACACTTTCAAGTTGAAAATGCCTTGGAAAACCTTTCAACGCACTTGCTGATTTATGAGCTACAAATTGTGTGCTCTTGTCATTGTCGATTGAAGCTTGGAGTAGATGGTATTGCGGGATTGCAATAACTATCATTATTATTGTGCTTAAAACAGGTATTTAGTTGTGAGCTGACTTTCCTGCCGTATTTGAATGTGGAGAACAAGTAGGAAATACGAACGTAGCGAAATTGAAATGTAGCGAAACTGGATGTTACCTCAATTTCCTTCTCGCACGAAAGGCTTGAAAACGTAAGCTAAATTTACTTTAATAACTCCAACTGTAAGGAAAATCGTCGATCGATAAACCTAAAAGTTTCAGAACATAGCTGATCGACATGTTCCACTCTTTAATTGGGCTGAACACCAACGTGATAACATTCATGAAAACGTAATAGCGTATATAATAACGCATTTTGCCAAATTTCTAGACTAATGTTCTTATCAAAAAGCCAATATAAAAATAACCAAATAAACGAAAACGACTTTTGAGTGTGCAAGAATGGTAAAAACATGATTCCTCATTCATTATTAACAGGATAATAGAAATTCAACATCAATCCCGACAACTCGGACCTTCGCTAACTCGAACCATTTTCGGTTCCCTCAGGAGTTCGAGTCAGCGGGGTTCTAACCTAAAGACACAAAGTAGGGAAAGATGGTTAAGCATGAAGGAGATTAATTACTACATAAGCCATTTTTATCTTTTATTCAACTAAACTGCAGCATAAAATTACACTAAAAATTGAGAATCTAAATCGAAACGGAATTTTATTATTCATTATCTGACCTGATAACCTAAAAAATTGTCCAATTCTCGACCTAAAAGAAAATTTAGAAACCATGTAAAATCATCACCTTTTTTCAAATTTAGCTACCATTGTTTGCTTTACTGACTGAATTTTTCTCAAAACGCTTCTGGCTCTTAAAATTATTTCAATTTTGGGAATATTACCGCCCATTTGGACATTTTGAACCCACTTCAGAGCCCAGCAGTGGGTCCGCCCTCATTTCCTGACTTATCTAGGTAGTAACAGGTACCTGTTGATCTTAGAACCTGGTGAATGACCATTTAAAATTATTGACAAAAATTTATGGAAATCCGCTTCGCTGATATCTTCAACATCTATCGCAATGATAAAAGCTTCCTCTGGTCACCTCTGATGTAGTTTAAACTGCAGTGCTGGGATTTAGTTTTTACTTGGATCAATCAATCAAGCTGATTTGCGGTTTACGATACTTTTGGAGAACCTTTCCGAAAGAAAAAGGTAGTTGTTAAACTTCTTTATTCTCCAACGGGTTTTGTCTAGCTGTCTGGACTTCTTCAGGCGGTTTAACAAGTTAAAAATAAAGGCCTGTATTTACAAACCATAGTCAGCAACTATACGGGGGCCGATGACCATAAAGACTTGGCCGAACATATGAACAGGAACAGGCGAAGTTGTGAAAAATTTGAAAAATTTTTGGGCAAGGTGAGAAAAACCTTTTGAGGGCCACGATTTTAGCTAAAACCGTTGGACGAAATGCGTCGGATAATAAAGAAGTCCTACAACTACTTTTTGCAGAGTGCTGTTTACTAGTTAAGTTAAAAAAAAAATATAAAAAAAATTATTTAAAAATTAATTTAAAAAAATTAATTAAAAATTAATTACAAAAATAATTACAAAAAGAATTACAAAATTTATTTAAAAATTTTTTAAAAGAATTGTTTATTTTTCCCAATTCAAATGCGTGATTGCTTAAATGAGTTTTTTACGCAAGTGAAATGATTTGATACATCTAAAGCTAATGTCAAAGTCATGCATTAAGAATAATTATAATAAAGTTCGGATATAACGCGCGCTCTCATTGGTTGAAAGAGCGTGCTCTATGAGAGTATAGAGCATAGAAATGAGCTAAAGCTGTCACGCCATCTGCCAAATTGTACCATGTTCGACCTTTTCCGGGACTTCTTTTTAGCTTTTTTCCGATAATTGAAAGTGAAATTTCGGAACAAGCGAGCCGGCAAGTAGTAACAGAAGAACCAAATAAAGGTTTGTAAACATACTAGGCGCCGTTATTTACGTTATTAAAACGTGGGCAGATACGAAAATCCTCAAAGGAAAAACAAAATAGACATTCCAAGTTTTAAAGATTTTCACGCTCAGTTAAATTGCAAGCTTACGTACGGTAATGAAAATCAAACACAGCCAACACTCGTATTGTCTATAGAGTTCAGAGTTCAAAAACAAAACAGAACAAAACAGAAATGATGAAAAATATAACCAAACTGGCATAATTGTTAAAATTCATACTAATCATGACGGTGTCTGAGAAAATATGATCATGCTGAAGTCCATCGCGGCTCACTTATCATGCCGATCTCCGGTCATCACAGTAAAGCAAGCCTCAGAAACTACATTGGCCCCCTTCGAGTGAAAAAATAAGAGCTCGCTCTGATATCCTTTCCAATGTGTTGAGTGGAAAGTCACTTCAGTCACTGCAGCCGAGTTTTGCGGCGCTGTCATCCCGAGCGATCTTCATGTTCCGGTGAATTCGGCTGTCGTTCATTTAAAAAACACTCGCCTTGAACAGTTTGATTTCTACCTTGTTATGTGAAAAAACCCGCGTGTTTTTATGAGCCATAATTCGGCTGAAGTTCATTGAACATTTCACTTCAAGATTCTGATTTAAAAACTTCAGGCAAAAGCGTTAAATTCGACCTGCCGAATTATTTTAGTTTGTAAACTATCGCAGAGTGTGAACTTTGATGGTTTTTGAACTTTGATGGTTTGACACTTTTGACAGCTTTTGTCTTGTACAGCCAATCAGATTATTTGAACCATTCTAACAGGGATTCTGATTGGCTTATTGTAGCGTGCTTTATGAGAGTATAGAGCATGCTGACGACACTGTTGTTCGCTTTGGAAATAAAGTTTGTTTTGAAAATTGAAAGTAATGCTTGGGTAATTTAACGGATTCTTTATTATAAAACAAATAGAGAAGCCTTGACTGTGCTCTGTTCTGTTATAAAGCACTTAGGAAGCGGCTGTTTCTCCCTACACTTCTTTCGTGCTCTAGCCGCTTCCTGCGTGCTTTATAACAGAACAGAGCACAGTCAAGGCTTCTCTATTTGTTAAATAGATTGAATAACAGAATTATTTTAAGTCCGTCACAAACTTTTACAATTTATTGAACACTCGCTTCGAGCTCCAGCACGACTCTTCAGCTTTTCAGTATTGCTGTGATCGCCACATATCACCTCTTGGTAAGTAATTATGGGATTCATAACTCTGCCAATTTTGAAATATACTTATTATAATTGATCTTTAAAGCAGAGTTGGATGGCTTGTTTTGTTCTGGAACTACCTGACTCCCTTTCCATTTTACTGAAAATCTCTGCCACATTTCAAATACATTGCAACGTTTTTGAAATCGTATTTTATAAACTTTTCTTCGTGCACTGGATTTTAAGAAATAACTCCCCTACCCTCAGTTTTTATGTCACACTGATCGCGGTAATTACAAACGGTACTATGCTATATTACATTTCCTTAATTCTTTAATGAAACCTCGTTTCACATCTGTATTAAAAACAAAGAACTTAGCGAGAGTTTCTATGATATCATTCAACGATTTAAATTAACTTGAGACTTCCTTTCCCTCAAAACGAGGAAAGTTTTACAATTGCTCATTCGAACACGTTCCACTATCAGCTAAACCTAGTTTTGGTAAGGTGCGATAAGTATGATTAAATGAGCTTCCGAATCTCCGCTTTAAGGTTGTTCCTATGTTGACTTTGTTTAATCTTTTTATATATTTCCCCTCATTTACAAATTTAGCTATAAAATGATTCAATGACACCCTCAACATTTCTACTAGAGAAAACAAGAATTATCTCAACTCCGACAAGTCGCCACAAATTTTCTAAGCAATAGAAATAATTCTAATGTCACATTTGTCCCTAGCCAAACAGACCGGACAAGTATGTTGGCAAACGATCCACAACGGCGACATCAATCTTTGACTGTGAAAGCCGACAAAAGAGGATGTAGGTTTTGGGCAAGAACGTAAGACGAATTAAGCACTTCCACTAATGAATGGTAACTAAATCAGTCAGCATCAGGGATCTCACTGTAATAGCTAAAACCCAAATAACTTCAGACTTCGAATTCAAAACATACCTAGACACAAATGAATCACTTAATTGTACTGCTCTGTGATTCACTGACTAAATACTCCACGACAGTATCAAAGTAAACGACTGTCTAAGCACTTTACTGAACAGTTCTTCATTCATTTCGGTTCATTTAGATCCTGCATAAGACGACCAGACCACGAAAAATGAAGACAACAACTGTTTGATGTCTGATAATTATCAGTGTTATCTTTTACCGTGTCCTCGAAAAAAAACTCCAATGGTAGATACAAACATTTTTTTTGGGAAATGTATTAGCATTCGTTTCCCGCGTCTTCTAGTCGTTCATGTAATTGTTTCTGCGAAGAAAAAGACACTTCTAGACTTGTTTTTTGGTCGCACAAATTGACTTTTTGTGGCCTGATTGTTGAAAGATTCGTTTTTAAAGAAATGTGTTCTGGTCGTGTTCACGCACTTCTTCTTGACATTCGTTACGGTCGCGGGAGTTGATTATGTGTTGCGTTTTAAATGAAAAAAAAAAAAAAAGTCGAACTTCGAACTTTTTGCCGTAGTTTATACTCTAAGCACTATGTCTGGTCGTTGTAAAATTCATCTAGTATGACCACGTGGTCTTTAAAAGGAAGTTTGCAATATTTGTTGACTTCTCTCAGTTCACTAAAGAAATTAAACCTACACCAACTAACTTAAGACAAGCTACCAACGCTCTGAGATGACTTTTTACCAGAATAGGCCGATGAAAACGAGCCACCTTAACTAGCTAACGAAAGCTACGATAAAAACCTGGACATAAGAACCAAGGTTTTTTTAAGTTAACCTCCGTACGTTCTTAGACAAATGGTGTTTGTAGTAAAATTAGATTACTTAGGTTTTAAATCAGGTTCCTAATATTTGTTTGAAAAGGGAAGCTTCTATTCTTGGGTGTATGCCAACCTCATATTACCCTGCTTTACATGAGTTAATTAGTCGGATATGTTGCACAGCTATAGATGTGTTGTCTGTACAGTATTGTGGTCTCAACAATAGCAGTGTTATGGGTGGTCTCATAACGCTGCCAGTGTTATGAGACCACAATACTGTTGTTCAATTAAACCGATGAAACTACCTTATCCCTGCTTTGCAATAATGTAACCGATTATGTGTGATTTCCTTCAGAGGAATCTCCAAATGGGAGGCTTGGTTCGGCTATGTAGACACAGTGAAATAATGTTGTTTTGCTACTTAATAAGACTAATATTCAAACCTTACTGTACAGGAATCGGCTCCAGAAAGACTGAAAATCAGTGTGCATCTAGAGCTAATCCAAACGTACACATACTCAGAAAGCGGCGGTGTTACAAACTGCGGCTAAATATATGTTTTACAAATCTTTGTTCTTCTCTGTTTGTTGCGAGCAAGCCTACATAAAATTCTCCAATTATCAGGGAAATACTGTTACGATGCTTCAGTCTAAATGAAAATATTCGATTTCTTGGACTTGAATTAATTCATCGTTGATGGAGAACGATGAAACCGAACTCCATATGACTCTTTGGTAACTCCCGCCAAGCAAAAAGACCTTTGCTAGCTTGTATATAGCCGCCCCCTATTCTCCAAAAGAAAAGGGGACGACTGTAAACGGGCTCACCAAGAGTTACCAAGTTCAGGGATAAAAACGTAGCCTCGGGGATTCGTCTACATCATTGATATAAACCGTTCATTTGCCTCAATAATTTCAGTTACTTTTTATGAAGAAAAAGCTCTCCTGAACGAATGCTGAAGTATCCGTGAAATGTAAGTGACAGATCATGACTACCCACGGGAGCTTTCCCGCTGAGTTAATAATAAAATAATTAATTTGATGTGCATGGCAACATAACAATCACTGAAATATGAAACAGCAAGATGGCGCTGGAAAGTTGACTGATTTCAATACGATTCATTAGCCAACTTTTTGGCTGGAGATCGTTAATACGAACTTAAAAAGAAAGGAAATGTCAAAATGTCAATCCTCAGTTGAAAATGATTTCAGTCGGTCACGGGAATGTAACTAGAGTTTGCATGGGAATCTAAACAAGGCTCGTGACTTTCGTCGGGAGCTACTACATGAGGAAGGCTTCGAAGAACGAGGCAGAACACAAAAGGATGTAGAGTAATTCAATGAGATAAGAGTAAGTGGCCGTTTGTTTTATTAGTAGTTTTAACTTTTAGTCGTAACCAGATACAGCTCTGTCAGAATATGATAATACAGGTAGTTCATCGATTTTAATTTAATACAGTTTTACATTTATTGTTCGCAATGATTCCCACTGGGATGACAGTTCACTGAGATACTAAATTGTGATTCACTCCCTGAGAATAGCTTATCTTTGATGCCGACCACTCACTCAAAATCCAATGACTGAATTAGTGACTTTGAGAAAAAATTGAGAAAGCACTTTGCATCCATTTCTTTTGTTGTGTGACATCAGTCTAATACATGTATACACAACACTCTGTTACTCAAAACCCTGTTAAAACAATTAATCATTGACTATTATTGTTGCAGCGAGCTTATTATCAATATTTCGCAATCAGTTTTCGAAATTTCAAAGTAGCTAAAGAGGCTCATGGTTCTCTTGTTTGAAATCCATGTATCCGTGCACAATTGCATAACAGCAGTATTTCGCCAGGTAGGTTTTATAGTCTAAGTGTATTGCTAACCGTAAGATATACTTGCACCGTATCAATCCGTATCGAAATTGTTATGTTCAAACACGATGCCAAAAGTGTTGAAATTGATGTTGAAGTTTCCAAAGAGCTATTCTGTCGTGATTTTAAAGTAAAATATTAAATCCTACAGGGCATAAATTTGTTAGGAAACTCTCAGGAGGTCAACGTAATGTCAGAGAGGAATACAGTGCTGTAATACTGGCGGTAATCATCGAATCCCAGCGAGCCGGTTCGTTCAGTCATTGCAGCATCAACCGGTTTACTCAAATCATTGACCATTTCAGTATTCAAAATCACTGGTTCTCTCTGAAAGCTGAGTTTCCTGCTCCAAAAAATGGAATGAATTTTTAAGCAACGCAGAGGTTTCTTATGTAAGCGCACATATATTCGTTGCTGTCTCACATAAATTGAGTAGTACTAATCTTGGTCGCATCTGCATTCATCTACGATTTCGTTGCTGAACCATAACTTTTCTGAAAAATGTCAGTGCAAATACACTAGGAAAAATTTTGGAAAGGCGTCGAATAAGAATTGGAGCTTGCGGACGTAAACAGTTACACTTCGACAGCAACGTAGGTTTATGCCGAATTTTCGTCATCGCTTCACGCGTCTCTCGCATGGAAGTGCTATTTCTCCGGGTGATCACAAAATTTTTATAGTAGTACATTTTCACCGTGATTTGTAGTATTTTTTTAGCCGCTCTAAGTCATGTAAAAAAATACGTAGGCTTGTCCTGTGAACGTCTTCTTGAGGTCGTGTTTGTTATGAAGCAAACTAAACAAATGCAATCAATCTCGTCTTCAGAGTCCCCATTCCTCTGCCCAGCGGTCAAACAGGGAAATGACTCTGATCAACTCCAAGTAGAGGCCATTTCTAGAGGATTTTCCGCAGTTTAAGTTGTGCCAAACCCAGTCTTTACAATAGAGCAATAAATATGAGTAAGAATTCTAATCGTGATAGTCATGAGACTTGCCAGCAAGGCGAATTGATGAAGTTTTTTATTTACTACAAATTTCTTCTTTTTGCGTAATCTGCTTTCTCCAATAACTGGTACTGCTAGTCTCTTATCGCTTGTACTTCTAGTTCAAAAATGTTAATTGGCCCGATTTACGCTCTCTACGGGGAAGTCTTGATGGTGGTGTCGTTAATGTGAGTACATTATTTCTACTAATGACATTTGTACTGTCTTGATCAACACTGAATCCTTTAGTGTCGATTTTTTAGCGCAGCTATTGTTGTCAGGGCTCCCACGTCCAAAACCCAAGGCTATGCACGAAGGGCTAACGAAGGGCTAACGCTTTTAAAACCCCTTACGGTTGCCAATTTACGTTATCAACTCAGTTGATAATACCAAATTACCCTGTTATACTTTCCCACCGACGCATCACCACAGTTTCTTAAGAAACTTACCCCCCTTTATTCTAAGGTCATGAATGTTTCGTGCCTCTTTCCATTTTCAGGGATATAGCTATTTCAAATGCTAACGTAAAAAAAGCCGACAAAAGCGACAAATTGTAAGGGCTTAGAGTTAAAATACCTCAATAAAGATAGCCAAAACCGATGCCTCTAACTTAAAGCTAAATGTCCGCTCATTCAAACTGCTCAACTTAAAATTGTTCTGATGCAGCATTAGTCTTAACGAGTACCGGATCAGTACAATGTCTTCGTTGATAGTGCTTGACAAGCAGCCTCAATCATTTCAATTTTCTAGACTAAATGCGATGATTTTTTTTTTCTGCAGCTTGCAGAAGGCTCGTTTAATGGCTGACGAAAGTATTGCGAGTTTTTATGGAGGAAATGATTCTACAAAACTTATCAACGAAGATGAGCAAGAAACAAGAGCGCGGAGAGAGGACTCCTTCTACAACGACCAACCGATAGGGACTAAGGATCAGAGAACTTTACTGAGTGGAGATGAAGAAAATAGGGAATCAGTTGAGAATAATGAAAAGGGAAAAGAGGGAAAACCCAGCGATGAATCGAGTCTTTCGATCAGTAACAGCGAAAAGCAATACATTCACTCAGAAGAGAAATCACAGAGACCCACCTCTTTGTCATTCAGTAACGATCATGCAACGGGCCAGAGTCGTCACGGGGCTGTCACGCCAAGTCGGCGGCAGGTGTCATTTATTCGAGAGGCCAATCAAAACGAATCTTGTGACGCAAGCGTTGCCTTTGACAACTCCCAATTATCATCAGACTCTTTGTCACGCCTTCGGGCCATCACGAGCGGTAGCGTGTATTACCGAACGCATAGCGAGGCGGAGGAATGTGATGAAAACGAACTGAGTTGTTATCGAAGTAATTCACAAATACGGCGGAGAAGAAGGTACACCAAACGTGGTGCTGTAGTTTCGGATTCTTTCGTCAATGAATGTATCTGCTGCTGTGTAATTATTTAGAGAGCAGGTCGAAAGAACAGTAGTTACACGTGGCTTCGCACAGACCTGTCCAGTGAGGTCTCGACAAGTTACGCAACGACATCGCCGAGAAAGTTGTCAGTCAAACTCTCAGGAGTGATCAGCATCTATTTTCTCCCTTTCGCATCATTTCTGAATCAAACATTAAGATCATGAGAATAAAGAGCATGATCGCCAACTAAAATAGCTTGATTGTTGAACAAACTTTCCTTATCAACACCAAAGAAATGTAGAAAGAACAGTGTAGAGAATGAATAAGCATGATGGTTTTAGCGGTGTTAAGGTTTAAACAAAAGATTACTATTACGGAGTACAAACTGTAACCTGAGCCAGCCCCTCGTTCAAAGGTTACCCCTGACAACAACTGCCATTTCCCTGAGAGATGGAGCCTGAGATAGGTTCGGTACCAACTGGTTTTTTGTCAAATTCCCTCATCCTGCAAAATTTTGTTAAGAGCTTGCCTCTGATCTCCCTCATTCGGAATTTAAAGGAAGAGGGTGGGGGGGGGGGGGGGGGGTGTCGGAAGGGGGGACAGGAGTCAGAGACACGTTAAATTTTACATCCTTTAAGGTAGGCTCGTAATCTCTATCTCCTCCAGTTTTTCGCTAACCTTACAGACAAGTTTAACTGGAACAGCCCTTTTCTACAGTATAAATCATAAAAAAATCACAATTTCCTCGATTGAGATTGGTTTAAAAAATTGTAATTTTTATGATTAATCGGTAAGAAGACTTCGTGTCGTCCAATTTGGTCTGTAATCTACTCGTGATAAACAAATCGGACTCCTACTGCGCGGTCGTCCGACTTTGTTATCAGTCGTATGACTGCAGATGGAATTAGATTCCGGCCACCTAGTCCTGTGACCATTACTAGATGGAAAGAGTCTCCGCTCGAGCTATTTTCAGTATTTCGGATTGTCTGAATCGAGTGGCTCTCGTTGACTGTCGTGAAACCAAAACCAAGTAATCACAACTGTCAGACACAGTCAAGGAATTTAGCACAGGGGGCCTGTAGTTCCTGTACTCTTAGGAATGATTTAAAATTCTCTAGAGAGTTTTGATACATTGTCGAAGACGAGTTAAGAAGTTGGTAAATTGTCAGCTGACAGTAGGGTTTTTTTATAACAACTGGAGTAACAAAGAAATCTTCTAACACTTAGAAGTCTCCAGTTATGAGAATTAGCATTCAGATGTCGAGGCTTAGCATCTCGCTACTGTAGTGAAGTGATAACTGAAGAGAATTTCCTGAATTACTCGAGTATAGACTGCAGCATCTTTTTGGTCTTTACCAGAGTTAGAAACCAGCGAGAGGATGCGCGGTCGTCTGACTTTGTTAACACTCGTTTGATAACAGACCGAATTGGACTTCACTCAGTCCTGTGACCATTACTAAATGGAGAGAGTCACCGATTGAGCTATTTTCGATTCAGTATTTCGGATTGCCTGAATGGGGTAGCTCTTATTGAGTGTCGTGTAATCACAACTGTCAGGTACAGTCGAGGAAAACGGCACAAGGGGCCCGAGAACTAACAATAAAAACAAACGCGCCGCCTTGATGACCAAGATGCCTTTGGTTTTAGCAATGCAGTCGAGTGGTTCATAGTGAGGGTGGCGCGAGTATTCTACAGCAATAACAGTGAGAAGTAAGACAGTCGTGCTATCCTACAATACTAACGACAATCGATTGAAAATTGATCCACTATCGACAATTACAGCGAAGGTATTTACAGTCACAATACAATACACAGCGAAGATACACAGTTCAAAGGGTTCACAAGAATTTATTATCTAAACGCGCCACATACTGAATGCAGCATCCCTCACGTCGATTTAAAATGAAAGTCAAAACAAACCGTAGACTCTTTATTGGTAATATAAATCAAATATTCCGACTATTAAACTCAAATCCGTCAAGGTTTAATTTCAAATTGATACTGTAAAATAAATGATATACAATCTCCTGGCAGAGAATTTTCTTATTATGTACAAGTTTAATTGTAAGATCATTTCTAATTTCAGTTCTCTTCCACCAAAGGAGGACAAAAACTAACGACCATCTTGTATTTCAGAAAATCAACAGTACTGAGAAACTTAAGGAGTAAGTTAAATTTTATTACTTTCGGTTCGTGCACGAGATGGAATGTGTTAGTCGTTGTCTTCATTCGGTGGTATTCTCCCCGCCACAAATAATAATAATATAAACATTCTAGACAAGCTATAAGTCTTTAGCAACAGATTCAAAGGAGAATGTTGTATCAAAATCCCACGAAAGTTGTGAACATTCTTCGAGTAATTTCAAGTTATGATACAAAGAATAATAAGGCGACTTCTCTGTTATTTCTCAGAGCGCGCGCAATTGTTTCTTCAAAAATAGAGCCAAACCAGCCAGAATTTAGTGTTAAGATTGGCGACAACGTTTATGTTACATATATATTTACATCCCAAACTACACTTTACGCCATCTGCTCAGCGTGGCGGAGATGAGGAAAACGATGAAGGGGAAATACAAGCCCGTTAAGATAAAAATAAAATCATTGCACTTTTCTCTTTCATAAAACTGCTTTACAACTGAGCTGCTGCTCCTGGGGACTGTAAAAATGAAAATCCGTCACTAGCTAAACTACTCTATAAAATAATCGCTCGCTTTTGAATGCTCTCAGCACCAGTCGGCCGTGTAATTGAAATCAGCGAACAATACCTGTAGAAGAAGAGAAAGCCATTACTGTCACATTTGAAAATTAAAATAAATTTTTATAGGGAAACTGGTTTACTCTATTACTCTAGGTCCTGCACAAGGAAAACAATGGAACAAACACGAACGGGTCGACTTCCCCAAGGTAAAGGCAACAGACTTGTTCCTGCAGTTCTTAGGAATGATGTAAAATTCTCCAGGCCATTTAAATACGTTGTCTGAGACAGGAATTAAATAGTTAGTAAATTGTCAGCTAACGGGTTGGGTTTTTTAGCATTTTTTAAATTTTTCTAGCATCAAATTCTAAGGACAGGCTAACAAAGAAATCTTTTAGGTCTTTAAGTCCCCAGTTATGAGAATTAACATTCAGACGTTGAGACCACTTTAGAGAAAAGAGAACCGAAGGAAATTTCCTGACTCTGCGGCATATTTTTTGCCTTCACCCTAGTTGAAAACCAGCAAGAGGATTTTCACCTGCTCTTCACTGTTCAACGGTCTGGCTTCCTTTGGAGGTGTCAAGACAGGTTCTTCTGAGGTAAACTCTTCATCGAAGTTACTCACATCTTCCGCGTGTCTCTACAAAGAAACATCAGAACTTTCATTACGTTTTTTGGCATTACTTAAAATGCTTCAGGCTTTGTAGCGAGGCTTGCTAGGTTATCAACGACTGTAAAACCACACTTAGAACCAATAAATCGTTCCAACTCGCAAACACAGCTCGGAATATTTCCCAAAACGTAAAAAAAAGACAATAATTATGATAGAATAAATAAACCCGTAACGGCGAAGGCTTTTTAGGCTACAAATATGGACTCGGTCAAGCTAATATTTCTACATTATTCGAAAAGAAGGATTACGGAAAAATAGTGGAAACAGTCTAAACATTTTCTTGAAGGGCGGAAACTAATAGAAGACTCAAACTGAAGTGTGAAACACGACGTATGTTGTAAAAGCGAATGTTTACTAGTTTAGCATACAAAACAAAAACTTACCACACTTGGAACGAACGGTGGTCGAACTTTTCGAGCGAGGAGATCATCCCAGTTCATATCCTAACAACAAGAGACAGAAAGTAATCATTCAATATTATTATTTTCCAATTTAAAGAAACTAAAATGAGATAAAAATCTAGCATTTACACTGAACTTAATAACGGGCCTTCAAGCTCACGTGGAATCACTTCAGAGTTTAACCTTTAACCTTCCCAGAAATGTTCACAGGTGCATTTCCATTTGCACTTTGTACCAAGTTTGCTCCCAGTTTACCAGACAAATAAACAGGAAAGATCATCAGTTACCCTAAAGAATGGCTGTTTCCTGACATCCTCTGCATCTTTTTCACTGGCTCCTAACCGTCTTTCGGGATTGCGCCTCAATAACTAAAGTGGGTTGAAAACAAGAAAAAATCAGTGAAACTGAAAGAACCTGATGAAAGAAAACTTGTTCTATTGCAGCGCAAACACACGATGGACTAGTAAAAAAAATTATCAACTAAGAATCTGCGCTTTCGTCGTAATTTCTTTCTCCAATGGTTAATTACGGATAAAATAACCACTTACTGTACTTCTAGACACAGACAATTTCCTGTTTACAGAAAAATTGCCAAGAGAAACACCAAAACAAGGACACTATTAGAGAATATATTAAACAACCAAAAAAGCAAGATGAGCATAGCATTGATATTAAACCAAACTCTAAACATAACAGGATTCAAGTTAGCTAGCAAGAAGAATTAACATTTCACGTTTATTGCTGATAACAGCCCCAAGACTCACCCTTCTCATGATAGCAATGGCTTCTGTTGAAAGGAACCTTGGATATCGAACTTCATCATTAACAATAGAGTCGAAAACTTCTTCTTCATCATCTCCTGGAAACGGTGACTAAAAAAGTAAGGAATGGTAAAGTTTTTAAACAACGTACTCACAAAAACGCTATTATTCGCAAGAGTTGAACCATTTCATTGAGCATTTCCAAATTCATTAGCTGCAAACCAGTCTTTCACTTTGAAATACTAAGTAAACAAGGTGGAAAATTCCTTCAACGCATTTCCAAACCTCCTAAATTGCCTCTGACTTTATCAATTTGTTCGCGAAGTCAACACTCATTAATACTAGTATTGAGAGTGTCTACTGACCCTTTACTCGCAGTTAAAAAAAGATGCCGGTGAATTATCGCGCCCTTTTCTCGTAACACAAGGATAATGTTGTTTTTATAATGGTAACTTACTTCTCCGACCAGCATTTCAAATATGAGCACTCCAAGACCCCACCAGTCCACAGCTCGCGTGTACGAAGTTTCTGTAAGAACCTGAAAGTAGAAAGTGAGTAACAATGTGTTGACTTCGAACAAATCGAAAGAACATCTGAATTTTTAAACACCAAGCCTGTCCGTCCCCCCTCTCCCCCTCCCCCCCCCCCAAAATGAACAAATGAGAGCAGAACATCTCTAATTCAATCGTGCACTAACCTCAGGGGCTAAAAACTCAGGGGTTCCACAGAAGGTGCCTGTTCTTGCTCCAAAACCCATTCCTTCTTTACATAAACCAAAATCCGCAATCTTGACGTAACCCTCAGAATCCAGTAATAAATTGTCCAGCTTCAAATCCCTAGAATGTGAAGTGCCTCATCTTAAGCACACTGAAACAACTGCGTATAATTACAAAATTACTTAACCCAATAACACATGGTATGGTTATGAGAATTGACCTTTGTGCTATTAATAATAATAATAATAATAATAATAATAATAATAATAATTAAAAAGGAGATCATTCGATAATGCAATTTAAGTGTTTCATTGGCTTATCCATTATACCATGCGCGTGCATAAAGACGAGTTAAACCGGAAAAGTTTAATTATCTACCGGAAGTGTTTGGCTATCTATCATCTCATGTCCAACGCGCACTCGCTGAGTAATTGCTTAATATACAAGAATTTATCTATATACCACATAATAATAGTAATAACAATAAAAATAACAATAGAAAAGACAATAACAACCACACCTTGACATTCTATCGCGCTTCCCTAGCTAAAGACTTTGACTTTTCATTAGCCAGTTTCTTTGAAATACAACACGAATTAAACGCACAACTCGAGTTTTTTTACATGGTTCATACAAATCAACACTGCCTTGACCCTTTCACGAAGAAATAATTAAAACGTGTATACAACCCTTTAACCGTAACAACGTCTGCCAGTCAAAGTAAACAAAGACAACAAAATGTTAGGCGAATTTACTTGCCTATAAACTATTTCGTGTTCGTGGAGATACTGCAATCCTAACACCACACATGATGTGTAAAACCTGAAAACAATACACCAGCATTTCATTTTAAAAGATGGACCGTATTACTTTTTCCCCGAGGAGACCACTTTTACGGTAAATGAAAATCATACACTTATGATATAGTTTTGTAATAGGTGAGCAAAGTGGCTCAAGAAAACGACTACCAGTACTAAACTGAATGAGCTTGATATTCTTTGAAGAGACACACTGCAATGCCTTCCATGAGACCGACTCGCATACAGTAGTTACTGACGTTCATATCCTATTTGGAACACTCAGTAATGAGAAGTGAAGCCCCCCCCCCCTTCCAGGATGGGATGCAAATAGCTGGTCATCCTGGTATTTCATGAGGTTTCTCTAACAGGACATGAGGTTTTCCTCAGCCAGCAAATGCTGTAATTTAAGCCCAATGGGGAGAAACTCACTATGACAGGAAAATTGCCTTTCTTAGCAGTGTAGAAAGATGGCCATTGTCCAGGCTCAAACACAGTTTATTTAAGATGGAGCCCAGTGCCTTTCCCACAACATCAACAGATATCACCACAAAACAATGTTTAGGTTTACATATTACATGGAAGAGTACTTACACTGTCCTTGGTTCTGAGAAGACATCTGCATGTATGTGCATCATAAGGTCACCTCCAGGTGCATACTCCATTACAAAACACACATGTTCCTATTCAAATTAAACAAAAAAAAATCTGTCAACAAATCTAATAGAAGAACTACTTAAAAGATAAGCAAAATGAAGAAGACTGTGTCATTGGGATTGGAGGGTAGGTAGGTGTCAAAATGTGGAGACAGTCAAAGGATTCAATCATGTAAGCCACAAGGTTACTATGACGACCATGCCAGAGAAACCCAGGGGTGGGTGATAACTTACCCACAATGTGGAAAGGAGGAACAAAATGCAAAAGGCGAACTGCTAAGTAAGTCACACAGGGAAACAAAATGACTTGCAATAATATTCATATCAAACTTACATGGGTCTGAAAGCAGGCAAATAAGTTAACTAGAAATGGATGCCTCATCTTGTTTGCTGTCAAGAAAATTCTTTTCTCTGATAATAGACTGCAAATAAAAGATAGCAGGTAAATGTAAAGCTCTTAATATAACAGCATTAAGACTATATAGTTGAACCTGTATTGAACAGTCACCCACGGGGAATAGTGGGGTGACCGCTTCATACAGATTGACTGCTTAAAGCAGGTTGACCACTTTAAACAGGTACCACAGACTTGGGGTATTATATAAGTACAATAAACAATGCCACTTAATGCCAAAATGGACAACTGATGTATGGAATCTCTTTGATTTTGGGAGAGAAACATGGATTAAAAATACTCAAAAGATTATTCTTACTTTAATTTGAGTGGTTCCACTTTCAGCGACAGTTCAATACAGGTGGAAGACAATTAAAACAGGGAATTGGGACTTAGTTAAGGGTGACCAGGACAACTTAATAGAGGTGATCACTTAATAGAGGTCAAAATTATAGTGATCAAGGAAAAAAAATTCTGGACTTTGACATATGACTGTCCAATAATGGGTGACCGCTTAATGTGATGCTGCCTAATACAAATTCAACTGTAATTCATTACATTAATCAGTAACATATGTAGCTTAGGTTAACGATGAGGTCCTTGTCTCAAAAAAATACTGAAAAAGTTTTCAAACATTTTCTAACTTGACTTCTAATAAAGCTTTACAATTTAAATAAAGTAAACAACTGTTTTAAAATTCAGTTAGCCCCAAAAGCCTACCTTTCAACTTCCTCTCTTGCGATAATATCACCCTTCTTCAGAGCCTTGATTGCAAACAATTCATTGGTGTTCCTGTATTCTGCTAAAATAACCTGGTACCATGAGAAAAGGAAAAAATTATTTAGACTAAAACTAAGTGAATTACAATTGCATCCCTTATTCCAAAAATACTCCTTCCCAATGATTACAAAGGTTCTTCTGATAATTAATGATAATATGTAAGGGCAGAAAAAGGTCAACCAACACAGACAAAAAATGATTTCTATGGTAATGCAGCTTTACTAATAAAGTATCATAACAATAATCTTTTTCAGAGGACAAAGGTTAGGCTAAGTTTCTGAAGAGCGCAGAGCTCAGAACAGCAGAATCTCTTCCAGAGGGCAAAAGGATCTGTTCCTAAGAAGTAAAATAACTTGCCAATCCATCTGATGGTCTGGGGATCACCCTTCTTGGTAGCTTGATAGAAAGAGTAAAATATTAATGTGGTTGCTCATATAACACTGCAACTTACCTTTCCAAAATGTCCTCTACCTAACACACTAATGCAGCGAAAGCTGTCGATGTTCATATGACTTGTTAAACTAGTTGGAGGTGAAGGAGGTCTGTGTTAAGGAAAAAAAAAAAAAGAGAGGTTTTATAGAAAGGAAAGTATATCATAAGTGCACAAAATCACTTGCTAACAGAAGCATCAAAGTCTCAGCAGTTCCAAAGGTACAAAAGCTGTGTGTGTCACCATCTTTTAATGGTTGTATTCTAAATTGTTTTCACTCAGTCAAGTATCTGCGTGTGTTTACTTAAGATCTACATGTCACAACAAATTAAAAAAAAAAGTAAGAATTGTGATGCTAAAACAAAGAAATTGTTAATGATAAGACCTCAAATTATTTTCTTTCTCTTTTTTTCAAAGAGCACCTAGCTACTCCTGCTAGTTTAAAGGCATTATACAACAAAAATCATAGAAAAAAGTTCCAAATGGATCAAGACCTTTGTAAGAGCACATAACCAAATGGCTGGAGCAAGACCTTTATATATTCTCAATTGTGGTGGAGGGATTCAATTTGACCTATTCAAGAACAAATCTCTCCAGTGATCAGCATAGGATTTAAAAATAAGACTGCCAGATCAGAAATAGCCCCTAATTCACTATGCCTCCTATGCAGACACTTCCCAAAAGTTCCCTGCAACTACCATTTTCATTTGTTATGTGAAATGAGCAGAGTTTTTCCAAGTTGAGTGAGATTGTCTCTTAATGCATGGAAAGCAAGTGTCTAATTGATGGTCAGAAAACTTTGTTGTCATGACCATTTTAAAACATATCACGTAAAGAGTTGCCGCAGTCATGGAATTTACGGTCATTTCGCATTAACATTAATTTGCAATTGTGCTTGGTTTTGAACCCCAAACCCTAACTATAAGCTGAACCCCGTTTCTCTTGAAAAAAAATCCAAAACTTTGTGTCAAATTCTGAAAAAATTGCTTGGCTTATAGGTGAAGAAATACGGTATTAAAATTTTAGATCTAATCAATCCTTTGACGTAAGCAGCATTAAAAAAAGTGAACACTAACTTTCTACTAACAGGAGGCTTGGTTTTGGTGGGGATGTCTGTATGTTTGGTCTTGGTGGACTTTGAGGGGATCAAGGAATTCCAAATGACTGAAAAGAGAATCCTGAAAACAATTTACATAACATCTACTTTGAATGCAAGAGCTAAAACACTAGGAGGTAAATATATGTAATACCACAATTCATACCCATTTAATGAAAGGTAATCATACCCATAAATTACTTAGTGTCAACTGCTTATAATTAAATCTGAGGGGCCCTTTCTCATTTTCCTTTTCGTACGTCATGAGGGGGAGAATTGCACGCAGCACAAGAGAAGATTCAACACGAGAGAGATTCACATTTAATTTTCCATTCAAGCCTTTCTGCATAGATGATTTAATACTATTGGAATTGTACTCAATTCACCCTTTAAACTTCCATCGAAAACGGATTAACATGTAACTTATCCCTATAAAAATCCAGGCCATTTGTCCAGCAAACAGGTAATAAAAAATACTAAACTTGAAAGGTAGAAGTTGCGATATTGATGTAAGAGCAAATTTTCTGTAATTGATTTACAGTCAGTGTGATGTTGAGAGAATGCAAAGGACTATGCTATGAGAAAAGCATGTTTAAATTGGGCCAGTTTATTCTTCAATCATACCTGGACTTCATTTTCATTGACTGCACTTCTTAGGGCTTGAGCTTTGATTGTTTTTCACCACTGTTTGCTGAGTTCTGCCCTTTGGTGGGGTCCTGGTGGTGCTGTCAAAGTCTGGTTGTCTAGGGAGGTGTTTGCATGTTGAGAACCTTGTGGGCACTACGGAAAAAAGAGAAACAAAAAAAATTTTAATTTAAATTCAGAGCACACATCTGGACAGAAAAGATTCGTATTCAGGGATGTGCTACTTGTTCAGAAACCTTGACGACTGACACAACCTTGGAAAAGCCAGTGGCAACATCAGTCATGTAGTCAACACTTTGCCGGATCACTGATTGGAATACTTGCCCGAGAGATGGAAAACGTTAAAGCTTAGCAAAATTAATTACAACTTTGCCATTGCAATAGCCTAGTCAAACAACTCCTTTGCACTCATCATTATACATGGGAAAAAATGATGTTCAGGACGAACATTCAGCAAAACTTCCCTGGGTCCACATTAGCTCTAGTGAAACCAGAGTGATGATTTGCCTCACTTATATTATATCCTTGATGTCCCTGTATACTTGACTTGAGGATGATGTTAGAATTTGGGCCTCAATGGTGAATTGTTTGTTGAAACAATTTGGTGGAAGCTGCCCTGTTTCAGGAAGTCGTGCCATGTTGCAACACATTTGTGTTGCATTTTGACCAGCCTCGCAGGAAAATTTTTCACTGTGAGGAAAAACCCATCACAGAATACAGTTAGAGCCCTAAATGGCTACCATGAACGAAATTTATAAATTCCCGTTTCTTTTACTTAACCACAGTTAAAACCCTGTTGATCAATAACTTGTCTTTTAATTACTGCTACTGTCTAATTCAAAGAGCCAAGATATTTTCCACACAATTTATCAACAATGTAAGGTTAAACTCCGGGTTACAGCAATGGGGCTGTATAAAGAAAAAAAGAAACATGTTGTGATGGCCATGAACAAGCTTCTAAAAAAAGGGTTAACAATAACAAAGTCTTGATTGTTTATATTTCAAGATGAAACAGAGCTGCACTATGAAAGTAACAGGAATGTACAGTTTTTTTAAACTGTTGTTGCTCGGTTTGTAATTTGCTGTTATGATTCCAACCTGTTTTATCCTTGCTTTGGAGATTCACAAAACATTTATTTCTTTGCGCCTTCTTTACAACAAGTTATGCCATGGTTGAGAGGCACCAAAATGATAAGAAGGAAAAAAAAGATTTTATTCTATATTTTATCTTATATAATGAAATTTTAGTGCAAACATCCTTGTTGTGCCCTGCTAGGATTGTACCAATTGGGCTTATTAGGGGTTGTGTAAAATTTCCACTAGAATGTTTCTTAATCCAACTCAAGAAGACTCGTCAAAGCATTTTGGAGAAGGGATCTATAACAGAGAAATAATACAGCTTAGATATAATTTGTTGCAATCAGTCAATTGTAAAATAGGATTAGAAGTGCAGTGATAAAGGGACTCACAAAGTCTGTTGAAATGGGGGAAGAAAGTAGGAAGAAAGAAAGTTAGGATTGCAATCGATGGCATCTTACAGTTGGTCATGAATATTATCAACAAAACCATCTAGATCTCTGGCACAATTCATTTATAAAATACTACAAACATTTTAACCTACAACTGAATAGATATGATGAATAAACTTGAAAAATAGATAATCATGTGTTAAAAATGGAACATACATGTAAACCTGCAAAATAAGTCATTCTCATAAAATCAAATGGATTAATTTGAACCAAAAGCACATGTTAGAGGTTCAAGTTTAACCATTCAACAAAATTCACAAACCAAGTGTGATTTTAACAAAACTCATTGAACACTATGATACTATGACATAAGAGGGTTAAATTTATCTCAAATGACCTTGACTTTGAAAATTCTCACATGAAAATAAAAAACCTTAAGAGGAGGAATATCTAGCACCAGTGATAATGAATTAACATAAAAACTATCAATAGTTCTCACCTTTGTGAATGTGAAAAAAGTACTTCTTCTGCCGCATGAAGTCTTGGCTTTTTTTGTCACCATTGGGTTAATGAAATGTAAACCTGATTCACACATTTAAAAGGAAACACAAACATAGTACAATTTAGAATGATCATCCTTGAGGAAAACCCAAGGTCTAGGATGGCTTCAACAACAAAGAGATTGGGTTTTCCTTTGAAAGATTAATTCTAATGGTCTCAGAAGAAAAAATCAACAGGTGGTGGCCAAAACTGAAAAACATCCTGCACTTTAACAACAAGAACAAATCAAAACTCAAGGGAGAGGTAATGTAATGTCTCTCCACTGTTAGAGCTTTAAATCAGTGGCAATACTCATCAATTGGAAAAAAAAGAATCAAATATTTCTATTTTGTATTTCTTTTTTTTTTGTTGGAAAAGTGGGACACTATCAAAATTTCGACCTGCTTCCCTTTTATCAAGTCACCAGTTGTCAGTTATAACCCGCATTTATTCCTACTGTAAATTGACTCCATTAATGGCAGGAAGATATGCTGATGCAGAAGAACAAAAAATTGACAAAATAATTTGACAAAAATTACTATTCACACACCAGCTGTATCTTTTTCAAATATTGGTAAACTTCCATGTGTGTTACAACTTTATGTTTCTTAATTTGGCAAGCTTCACTATTTGACAAATGGATGTGAGGAATAATTTATGATCATGCAGGACATAGTATGCTGAAGTTGCTGACTGTATAGCTGTATTTGAAACACAATGGAATAAGGATAAGTCAATGGAGCGAGCCACCTAAGAACAAAGAACAGCTCGGTGTTTTAAAAATGCTCTTTACTTATGATGCCCATATATTTCAAAAAACCAAAAACAAACTCATGTGTGAATAATAATGCACAGAAAAAAAAAATTATTTACTGCAATACATGCTGACAAACCCCACTTGTCACAAAAACAATATTCAGAATAATCATGGGATGACACAATGTGTTACATGGTATGTCCACAAAGCCAACTTCAATAGAATAATTTAAGGCAGCCAACAGTTATCCTCATGCATGATAACAGTGAAACAACAAATGCAATCAATTGTCCCCTTCAATAAACACTCTGCCATCAATTCTACACCACTGTGAGTTACTATTGCAAAAAAATCATGGGAAGTAAATTACACTGGATGTTCCTGATGTTCCCCTGGCTTTTACAAGAACAACAATTTCTTTTCCTCTTGGGTTTCAAGATTAACCACAAAAGATCTACATTTTTAGAAAAATGCATTCATGTGTTTCTTCTTGCTGAGATGCAGAAGAAAGATGCTGACACTTAGTATAGATTTGTGTCAAAAATCCAAAAGGAAGAATCAACCAGTACTGAAACCATGCAAAGTGAGAAATTGAAAAGAAGAAGATATTTAAACCGGCAGAGGGGAAAGGCAATAAAAGAATACTCTTGTGATAAAACACATTATTTAACAAAATGTATATGGTTGTCACATGTGGTTCAAACTGAAAAAGTGAAATCAGCGTAAGAATTTCCTTCAGATATAGCAAAAGCATTATAAATACCAACAATTTGGTATAAATTAAAATTTTACAGCAAGTGATAAGAGAGATGAAAATAATTGTAGTAAACTAATTAGCACTCCCTCCTTTCCGTAGGAGAGGTATGGAATATCCTTTTTATTCTTCCACACCATTCACACGATATCGCTTGATTGTAGGGAAGTGTCAGGCCACCATCCAAAGTTCTTGTTGCGTATGCAAAACTTGTCCATGAATAAAGAAAACACAAATGACCGTTTGTTTGTGAAGCAGATGGTTTTTCAGCAATACATCATCCACTATGTATGATTCCAGTTTTCCCTTTCTTGGGGATACCTGGGAGGTTTCTTTTGAAGAGAGCCTTGTTCCTTGCCACAGGCTTGTAGTTTTTATTCTTCTGGGTTTGACATAGGCAGGCATTTCTATGAAGCATGAGCACTTGGTTTTCTAAGTCTCACTGCATTGTAACTTCTTTCACTGCAGCTGCTGCTGATGAAGTTGTTGTCTTCTTAGAGCGCTGATGCCCTCTCTCTGAAGAATCTGACCCCTTCCTGAGGTATCTCTTGGATTCCCCACGGGGGCGGACCTATCCAACACTAGATTCTTCCTAAAGAGAGAGAAGCTTGACCTTTTGTGCTTGTTACAATCTTCATAGGCAAACGACCTAGAAAGTGAGTTATCCAAAAATCAAGGCACTACGTGGTCGGCTTTGAGTTTTGACAGTCGCTTTACATTTTTCAGTAGCTCCTATGTCAATATCTCGTACAAATTGATTTAATCGATGAGTGCTGTTTTCTAAAACTGAACGATTAGGGCGATGAGAAGACTAGATAGACAGGCATATTGGCCACTCGGGTTCTAGTCCTTGAATTTCAACATAATTCTCCATGGCAGAACTGTTTGGGCGAGAGTGGATGAAGCATTTCTGCCGACTATTTTCCGCACTCTGACTTATTGAGATTTTTAATCTCAGTTTTGCTGAACCAGTACTTGAAGTGGGGTTGGCACCTATCTGTTCAGTGATGAAGTTTTTCTTTCCTTCTGTGGCAGGAGGACTTTGTTAGAGTTCTATTTCTGGGTGATCCTGAGTGATTTTCGTCCACTGGCAAAAATAACCATTTTCGTTTTTCAAACAATTTTCATGAAGAGATGGCCTTCTTGCGCTGTGTGTTGGTGAACCATGAGACGGGAGGACAATCGATGGTGTTTCAATTTTTCTGGGCTCTTCACATAGATAGAATTATCATTTGGCATGTACTGTGCCGTGCGCTGTTCTCAAATGGAGGTGGTGAAGTGGAACTCGAAACCTAGACACCAAATTTCTCTGTTGGCTTTCCTTAGATTTCCCAGACAAAGCCAATGATTTTTCATGGGGTACACAATTGCCACAGGAAATAAACATCATCCTTGGGAATATATTTTCCAGTACGAAACAGGAGGCAACTTTTTGTCATCAGACAGAATATTTAACTGAAAATCCACCAGGGTCCAAAGCTTTTGCTTGCTCATAAGATTATGCTCATACTATTCACACAGATGTTTTCTTTCCTTGAGGATTTCCCTCAGAATTGACAGGGAGTTTTTCATAACCTTCCTTGATTTCACACCTTCAAAGTCATGTTTGGCCAGTTCCTTGGTCCACTGCTTGTACTCTTCTTCAATCTTCGGCTTGTGATGTTAAGCCTTCCCTGATAAAGGAAGCCATTTTGTTCCTCTCCCCCACAATATCTGATCTATCTTCACTGTAATTCATTGTCACCCTAGCTAATCTGAATTTCAATCAGCCCTTAATATTATTTTCACCAGACATGGCCTTCAGCCAGGCCACTTGTTCTCACCTTTCAAATTACTAAATAATGCATTTAAAGGTACACAAAAGGACATTTGCACAAATGAAGACCAAACAGGAAGCCTTTCAAATCCAACTTTCATTTCATGCCCCGAGGCAAAAAAAGAAGGAGGAAATATGATCTGTTTTTGAGCTCTTTCTCAATTGCAAATATCAGACAAATTGAGATAATTCCACCTGCATATCCTAGGGGATACAAAGATTCAGAATGCTTGGGCCATATCCTGACCCAATAACAAATCTCTCGGCCTTCATAATCAATAGCCCATAAAAGCCCCAAAAGCTCATGAATAAAGATCAGCATGAGAAGCAACAGCACTGTGGAACGCAGGGGAGGCATTTCAACTAATTTTTGTCCCTTTCATAAACAATCAAGGACTCATAAAACATGCGTTGGAAGATTCAGTTGGCTGCCGTACTAATTGCTTAGGAGTTTTTTCAGCATTTACCAGCCAATGACAGCTATTCACCTGCTACAACCTGTCTAAGAGTAAGGCTTTCATTGGCTTCACATGACAGGAAACAATACAAACAATTGAACACAAGCCACCTGTCTTGTCTGAAAAGTATGTAAATTTAATTTGCTATATTCACAGATTATGAAAGTGGTTATAATAGGCTACCTTCTTCTGAGCAGAGTCTTTATAGGACGGGTTCTAAAAAAAAGGGTTTTCAAAAGTAAGAATTATACAAAAATTCTCTAGGACCAGAGGCCAACTATAAAAAAGATAAAAAGAATATTTTTCTTTAACTAGAATACTATTTTCCATGTTTATGTGTGATATTGAAATCTGGCAGTGAAAGGGAGTTTATTAAAATTGTAATCAAATTCATCCCCCTTCGGAGGGGGATTGATTTCTCACTATACCACCGAACTATTGTTCATTTGAGTCACCCTGGGTTCAAGTGATCATGAAATTTATGTACAATTTATCTTGAAGTTCACACACTTTGGAATTTAAGCCAAAGGTGTGAACAAACAGAAATTGCAATTAGAACAAATATAAAAAAATGGTCGGGAGACTTTCAGCACAGTACATTTCCATGAAACAGGAGACTGTATTAAAATAGATGACACTTTCATGCCCCATAGGTCCACATTGATAGATCACATACAACTACAAAGATTGTCACCAAAAATGTTCAAACCCAGTGAACATGTGCTGGGAAAACACAAAGAAAAACCACTGGAGAGGCATGGTAATTAGGAAGAATGGGCACAGATACAAAACTACTGGCAGGAGCTAAAGTGGGAACAGCCTAGATGTTACAAAAATGAACAAACTTTCAAAAACAAAGTACTGACAATTGACACAACCCTTGTTTCTTAACCAAACCACAAGAGGGTGATGTGATTGAGTATCAAGACTTTTTCCCATGAACGACATAATAATAAAACAAACAGAAATTTTCAATTTGTCAAAGGGAAATATAGTCACCTGAAAAAAAGTGATGAAAATGCAAAGTGGTATGTTGAAAATCATGTAAAACCAAGAAAAAATGCTGCGAGGTGGTGGTGTACATGAACTCTTTGTGAGGTAGAATCATAGCAAAAAAAAACTACATTACATTAGGGTCTAGTTTTTTGAAAAACCACAAATCTTACTTAAAAAACTGTAATGAAAGGAACACTCTAAAGAAAAAAAAAAAATAGACTTCTGGACAATTTTCCATTCAACAAACAAATTATATACTCTGAACATATGGCAGCATTCGATGAGGTCACAAAAAAAAACCCCTTATCACCATTATTAAATTTCAACATTTTTAATGATTTCAACATTTGAATATGATTTCATCCTTTTCAAGGCTCAAAAAACCAAATTAGTATGGATATCATTATTTGTCAGTCTGCTTGAAAGCAGATGGTGACAATTACTTTCTACTTGAAACAAATCACATATACAAAAAGTCATACAAAACACCACATTATTCAAACATCATGGTTCTAAATGTGGGTGAACGCCTTAAATAGAGTATGCTTATGGAAATCCACATTCACTCAAAAGAAATCACAAAAAGTGAAAAGACAAAACGAAGCAAAAAAATCATGGTCCAACAGGTATAAATCAACAAAGGGAAACTGTTTTGAGATTAATACATTTTCTAGAGCAGAAGAAAGTGGTACAAAAGCCAAAAGTCATCAAGAAAGACACTGCTTCCCTCTCCGAGAGACCTTGGCAAAGAAGTACTCTAAACAGGGTCTTTTAAAGAATGGGATATTGCGAAACAAGGGAAGATCAAAACAGAACCAAATGCAAAGGTTTTCAGATGTGAAGATTGTTCTTGGGCAATGATTTACATGTGTGTTGGTGGCTTAAAACATTTAAAACAAGTAATAACCACACAATGGGCAATATATTCTAGGAACATGCAGTACTTTTCCAAAACCACTCATTTTGTAATAAGGATGTCCGGTCAAAAAGCTGTGCATAACAAAGAACACCTCATTGCTGAGTCCAAACACTAGGGTAAACATGAACAATAAAAAATGAAACCAAAGCAAAATGTGATGGGACAATACTGAGTACATCAATTAACCATGGAAATTAATCATACTGTAAGTGAGACAAAACTGGAGGACTGCAGATTATCAGATTACACATTCCCTTGCAATCTATCATCCCGTAAAAACATACCAGCGAATGTGCAAGAATACGAAAAAATAAAAAAAGTAAGAAGACAAGCAACAAACCTCTGCCAATAGGCAACCTTGTGGTTCAGCGGAGGAACTTGAATTGTGATGCCGCTGAATTGTCAAGAAACTCTTCAAGTCTTAGGAATGCCACACCGCAGAGGGACCTGTGATCTCTCCAGTACACCCCTACCTCAATCTCTCTTGACCTAAAGAAAACAAGAAACTCTTGTAAGGTAAACCATAAAGGTGAAAGTAATAATAATTTAGGTCAATTTACCTGAAATTTCACTCTAGCTTATTTTGTACTATGTACAACAAAAATTGTAGTGCTGTGAGTCCAATTATAGCTGTAACTCATGTACAGAAGTAATCACCTATATTTGAGAGGTACGCCCACTAGCCAAGCCCCAGTCCCTCATCGTTCCCCCAAAATTGAGATACTTGTAAGTATCATGATTACTCAGCTTGATTACCTCAAGACTAGTATATAACTTCTACTCAAATACTGAAGCAATTATTGCCAAACAGTCAAAGTGAGATTTCATGATATTTCTTAAGAATAGGAGATGGAAAGAGATGCTGTACCTCTGGGCAATCACTTGAGTTATCATACACTAAGAATAAGCTTATCCTCAGGTGAGTAAACAATGCTAACTAATGGTCTAAGGTGTGATTATAATATGGTATATTGAGACACAAAAAGTGCTACTATTTTTATAATTTGCATAATGTGTGAATCCATCCTTTTTCTTTACCTTGTCTAAATCTTCAATGTGAAACTGTTGACTCCATATAAAACTCGTTCCCAATGTCTTACAGGATGTTTGTCCAACATTAGCAAATTATCCAATTTGAGGAATCCGTTCACACTTCAACTAACAAAACAGAAAAAAAGGAAATATCATATCATATATTAGTAATACATGAAGCGATATTCTCATTTGACTTTCGCTTTCAGTATGCGTTGAACATTTTAATGTCTAGTGCTCAATCATAACAATCCAAACAGACTTCTCCGTAAAGTTCAGTAGTTTATCTTGCTCATCGAAAACCTAGTAAAGTTGTCTGCCTTGGGCCCGTTAACTCCATGAGGGAACAAGACCAAAATTTCCAAACTTACAGACTAAAATTATACAAAACTTACAGACTGTAAGCAGAATTACTACTGAGGAGTTGGAGGTTGAACGAGTTGAGGCGCGCTTGATTCAGATCCTGCCTTTTGTTGCATATTGATGGGAACAGTTAATTTATGAACCACGTAAAGCTGTAGGCCTTCTACTTTCTCCTGTACAGTATCACTACTGAATCAAATGTAAAAGGTCATGGAGAATAAATGGAAATGATCACTTTAAGATGATCGTTAATTGTCAGAACAAATTCTCCTTGTTAGCAACTTAGAAAAATGTATTAGGGAACAGTAGGGAGAATAAGCATACCGATGTAAAGGTGTAAAGGCTAATGGAGAGATGCAAGTGCTTCTCTCCATCTATCTCAAGGCACGGCGTGTCCATGAATGTGAAAGGGGAAAATGACAAAAGGTGACGCAGGAAAGTCTTTTAATTTTAACACAACAGTACTTGTCTGAGGAGTTTGGATGGCTGCAAATTCTAAACAGGACAGGGTAAAACCAAATTCAATATCATAAGAATTGTGAAAAAGTTTCAAAAAATCTGACATGATCACATGGATCCCACAGATTTGATAGAGTGGCTTTCTGGAAAGACTGATAAATCTCTTAAGCATTCCATGTATTGTAGCACTCTTTCTCTTGCTAGAACCTGATATGTCTCCCAGCTGCCATCTGGGCTCAACATTGCTAAACACTGATTGGTTTTCCTAGGATTCTCTCTTAGGAAACAAACTGACAGGATGCTGTGCAGCGCCAATAATGTGGACCTGGAGAAAGAAGAGTCAAGTTGTAAGCTCTATTGAAAATGTCTTGCGTAGCAGAGAGGAGAAAAATATAAAGCATGATCAATCACCCAAACCTTCTAAGTAGTGCGTAATATCGGAATGCAATGTTCAGAAGTACTACAAAATACAAAATTAATAAGCAAAAATACTGCATTCCATGGAATAGCAAAAATAATGTTACTTTTCAAATAGTTCCATGTTAATAACTATTATATGACTCGCATAATCATGTGGATCTAACGTACATAATTAAAAATTGCAAGCAACAAAGCAGGAAACCCAAGGACAGAGTCTGTTAAACAATAAGTTCTGTGGCTCAGACGGCTGCATGTAGACAGGTATGACCCACTATGGATCCTAACACTTACCAGAAAGGGCAAAATTTTGCCTTTGCCCCACAGGTCATAGGAATAAACACCTATTCAAAGGGCCTTAATTTTCATTACCCATTGCATGTTCACCACACTAGGTATAGGGTCAAATGAATTCTACTTTTCAATCAAACGTTGGTCTTAGCATACTTACGTATTAATTCTCTCAGTCAGCGCTGCTGGGTTAGTATGGCTGTGTATTGTTGCTTACAAAGCCAACAGCCTTGCCGGTCAGCGTAAGATGGAGGTTGTTGTTACATAGTCTTTATCTATATAAATACCTACAGCTGACTGTTCCGGAGATAGTTCTCCATAAGTACGCAATAAGGTGAACACTGAAGAGTAAGTCTAGTTTTTGACGTGATTCATGAAACCGTCCTCGCAAACCTAGGTAAAAGAAACAAACAAAAGCAAAAGGTTATGACTTTCTAACTAACAACCTTCGCCAGCTAGAAAGAGGGGACAAATTGAGCAAGCAGGGAGAATCGGTTATTAAGATCAGTGCGGATGATGATGTTTCCTCCCTTTCGGAAATCTAGAGTCCCCAAGTGAAAACTTGTTTAGACATTCACACCGAAGTACACACAATTGACCTACATCTGAAGTTATCCTGGGGTCATCATCCCCTTTGAGGATTGCAATTGCAAATTGCAAACGATTTCTTGAATAAACTTCCCTATAGATTGAGCACTAAAACTCTACAGTGTGCCTCTCCTTTCCAAGCGTAGCAAAGAAGCAAAATAATTTTTCCAGAAAGCCCAGTTAAAGATACTCATCACAGTTAAACTGTTCTATTTAATCAGTACTGTAAGAATAATTAGCAGATGACTGACGTCTTATGATCGCAAAGGTTAGTTGATATATACAGGAAGCTGTAGGACAAATATGGTTGACTGCAATTCAAAAAATGGGAAAGGCAGGGAAAGTTCCAGTCAGTTAAATCAGGAAACAGCTATCCTTCTAATATTCTTGGCGATAGATAGCCCCTGTGTTGCAATTGAAACTGATGAAGTTTATCAAATACTGCATTGTAACCAGTAGGAAGGACAATTGATAGGACTCTTGATGCTACTGCAGTTGAGAGTGTTGTGATAGCTTTTTTCCTCTGTAGTCTTAGAACATGACTCTGGGAATGCACTTACTTTTCAAACAAGGCAAAAATTGGTCAAAATTTGCTAACTAAACATCATACCGTTGTTACTTTCTTTAGAATAAAAACTAATTCTCCTCTAAACCTTTCCGATCACGACAGGACTTTTGTAAAAAAACTTAATCTATGTTTTTGCACCATGACTTACCTCTAGGGAAATTCAATGTCAATATGATGACGAACATCTTCTAGTCTTAATTCCAAAGGAAGAGAGTCCTAATCCTGGTGCAGAATTCTCTTTCCCCGGCACATGACACTACTCATCCTCCGGGCCTATCAGTCTTGCTGTTGCTCCCGTAGTAGTGCCATTCGGGAATAATTTCTATCTTTGTCCTGACGTCTTCCAGCATTTGGTTGAGCTGCAATAAAGTTGGTGTCTTCTTCTTGATTCCACTAGCATTGTACATTGCAAACATATTCTTCACCCTTTGCTTTACTTTCATCTCCACAGCAATTTGTTTTTATGAATCAATTTGCCAGTTATAGCTGGGTCATTTGGACACACCATCTGTGGTGTAAGGAGAGAGGACATCTTCATTGTCCACTGTAGAAAAAGTCATAGCAAGAGAAACCAGGCATATCATGAGAGGGCAACTTCCTTCCAATAAAGTGCTTTGCTGATTTGTTCTCAATAAATTGATGGATTTGTTCCTTCAAACTTTGATTTGCTGATTTAGCTACTTCAGAGGGCAAGAGAAAGCTTGGTATTAAAATGGGCTACTGTGATTAAAACTTGCATTACAGAATTGCAACTGATCTTGCATTGGATCTTGGAACAAAGGGTGTGTACCATTTAACATTAGAGAGTCAGAGAAAGGTACAGCTAAGATGCCCAAAAATTTTTTTTCTGCCAAAAAAAAAAATTACCAATAGTGAATCCCTATCACCTGAAGAAAAAGAAAACTCTCCAGTTTAGAATGTAAATACACATTTCTACTATGTTTTGGTTCCCATAATTACTTTGTTCTGATAGGTAAGGTCTGGTGTCAGGTTCAGTTTCTCAGTGCATGCAACTGTTTCAGTTTTGCAATAATCAGAGCAGCACTGTCAAAACAACGGAAAGGTAGTTTGCATCTAATTTCTCATAGTGGAGAAAAAAATTATTTCGTTCTGGAGCATAAGTCTCTTCTGAGAATTATATATTCAACAAATTGAGTATGTATAAAACTGTTCAAGAAGACAATATATGTAATATATATGTACGTCCAACCCAAATTAAAACCTTTCTAAAAAGAAGGTAACAAATTTCATAGTCCTTGCTAGGAAAATTTGGTATCACTCTTAACAACAACTGGCTGCTGTATCAACAAAGGAGGCCACTAGACAAGATAACATTTTTTTTTGCCCAAAGCTTTCCCCAAAAACCCCCCAAAAAAAAAAGCCTAGATTTTTTGTTGTGGGCACTTCTTTTCCTGAAGTTCTTTAATTGAAAGCTCATCGGCATGGCTCATTATTATGTATTCTCACTCACAAGGTCAAAATATAT